>NC_090751.1:86500119-86505119 GCF_036898095.1 Palaemon carinicauda
CCATGTGGCCTACGTAAGCTTGTGTGTGAAGGAAGAAGTGTGACCCGTCTTAGGCAGTTGACCTGGAGTTCCAGAAGGAACTCTGGGTTAAGACGTTCCCAATACCACCTCGTCAGGGTATGGGGGACGCGACAGTATTGACTCAATACTCGGAACACAAGGAAGCATGGTTTACCTGCAGAGGTTCGAGGTCAGCTATGCAGAGACCAGGATGCTGCTTCCCCGTAGAGGGGATGATGAAGAAAGAAGTAAGGGCCAGACATACTTCTTTCGTTCATGCAGACTAAAACCTGATAACAATGCCCTCAACCTTCTGCTACCTGTCCAAAAAGGAGCCTGAGGTTAGACCAGCTGTTGTGTAGCCACCACAGAGCGATAGAAAACGTATCGAGACTCCTGTGGGTCACGCCCTGCAGGAAGCGGGCTGCGAAGGTCATCAGACGCTTCCAGACTCCAGCTTGTAGCACCTGCGTCACAGAGTAGTATTACTCGAAGGCGAGGGACGTTGCGATGTATCCAACATCGTGCTGTAGGGCGACGTGACGGGGGAGGGTCTGAAGACAGGTCGAGATGAATGTCCTTGAGTCCAGGCTGAAGAGGTATGCTGGTGACTCTCCCCCCATGTCCTCCTTGTGTTCCCAAATCGGCTGCAACTGAGGCCAAACTGCAGCTGTTCCCAGCGCTAACCTCTCGATTCCTGTACTGGCAAGAAAGAGAAGGTCTTGGGACATCAGACACAGAATGGAGACTCAAAATCTTGAATGAATCGGACCGAAGGGTCGGGACCCACAGATTCTGAGTCTAGCCAACAACTCAGGAGCGAGCCTGAATGTTGCCTTCCCCTCTTCCTTAGAAAGGGGGGAGTAGTAAGAGACCAAGAAGATTGCTTACACACTGGCCGTGGCCAGAGTGAGCAGAAGACCCAGGGCGGAATACAATCCGAGGCCTGTCGTAAAAGGGTCTTGAGAAGATCTCTTAAAGGACTAAAAGTCCGAGCCATGCTCCAAGTTGGAGGTCTTCCTCCGACTAGGGCAGGGACGATCGTAGCTTCGCTATGAGCGAGGATAGATCCAGCGGGCAGGAAAAAGTTATTCCTTTAAGCCTGAAGGTCAGGGAAAGGCTGAGCGGACAGGCTTCATTGCCAAGAGCGGAAAGGAGTTTCCTCCCGCCGAAAGGCAATAAGACCGTTATTGCTGGAGAAGAGGCCTCACGGGAAGAGGTATATCTCCCACGGCACCAACCACCTTAGACTCTTCACTTTGCCTGGGAGACCCCTGTGGATGACTATCGCAGATGACGCGACCTCCGTACCGCGACTGTAGCGGGTTGTCTCTTCTAGAGGAGGAAGCGTAGTGTCTCCAGGCATGAAGCCGAAGCGACGCCCCGGTTCGGGAGAGATGTCGCAGTGTGGTTGCTTGAGTAGTCTGCGCCGTGGGAGAAGCTCTCCCGGGAGTTCCGTCAGGGGAAGCAGAGGGTCCAGAAACCGTTCTGCACATAGTCCCAGTGAGCTCTCCCATTGAAAGGTTGACAGACAACCTGGTTTTGTTGAGACCCATTGTCCGCAGACAAAAAGGAGGGAAGACGCAGGCGTCGAAGTTGTCCCACCATCACCGGAATGCATCTTGCCAGAGTCTCGGGGTCTGAGACTGGGGGGAAAACTAGCGGAAGCTTGAGGTTCCAAGCTGTCGCGATCAGGTCCCCCAGACCAGCACTTGCTGGTTACCCAAGGTCAAAGACCCCTAGGTACACTCTCTCTATGAGGCTCTGCTCGGATAGTCTGAGAGAAACATTCCCCTGCCTGGAATGAGAGAGCCGATGGTGGAATTGAGAGAATCTCAATCATCCCGATATCTCTACTGCAAGATGTGAAGGTGTGAAAATGCGTCCCCTGCTGGTTAGCATGAAGTCGACACGCAACGGGGCGACTTGGCAGGAGCGGTAGGATCTGAAGAGGGGCCAGACTAAGGCCCTTAAGCCTGCCTGAATGATGGAGAGGTATCCTTCAGGTCTTGACCATAGGCCTGGACCGGAACATGCCCCCCCCCCCCTTTCCTTTGACGAGTCCGAGAACCGCATCAAGAATGTGGGAAAGGACGAGAATATCCACTACCATCAACAGGCTCCATAGGTCAACACCCATTGTAGGTTTAATAGTTCCGCTGGTCCATAGGGCCAGGGAGTCCGGTTAAACATTGCCTGAAGCCACCGGAACTTGGATCGCCCCACATGGAACTTATCCTGAGGCGACCGTTCGGACTATAAACGGGTCAATGAGGAAAGAAGAACTAGGAAACGTTCCAAGGTAGGGCTGAAAACTCTGCTTGACTGAGAACAGGTACTGCGACTCTCCTCAGTCTTGCCACGGTGAACCGAAAGGAAGGCTCGGAGGATGTGGTAACAGAATCTGGCGTCCCCAGGTGGTCACCCATCCAAGTACCGACGTTGCTTAACCTCGCTGGACGGACGAGAAGCGGGGTTTCCAACGTGGTAAGGCGGTTGACTCAATATCATGGCCAGATACTCCAGATGTTGAGGCAGAGGAAGAGAAGGCTCCAAGCAAAATACCATGAGCCCACACTCATGGTCAGCATTCGGAAGCTTTTCCCGGCGCTGAAGAAGGTCGAAACCCGAGCCTACCGGAGTTGACCAGCCCTCCAAACAGCAGAGGAGGCGGAAGTCTGCACCTGAGCGGCCAAGAGGAAGGCAGGGAGAGTTCTCTGGGGAAACAAACCTGCTATGCCACGGCGGGATAGCCACACTGCATCATAAGCAGGAATACTTGCAGTTTAGGCTGAATTCGACGAGCACCCTGGAAGATGGATGGAATGGAAACTGAAAGTACCCGTCCTTCCGATCCAGGGTTAAAGGAGTCCTGTCGCCTCGTTACCAGTCTGATCGATTCTGCTGGTCTACGCTGGCCGAAGTTTGTTCGACAAACTTGATCAGGGCTGAGAGGTCGACTATGGACATCCCCTCTCAGATCCTTCCTTACAAGAAAGGATCGACTGAGGGGGCCGGGGGTGAAGCCGTCGATGATCCTAAGGAAGACCTTCGCCTAAGGTATGGATCATTCTGCCCAACCGGGCAACTCTGCTGATGCTATGGCATAGAGGTTCAGAGACACTGAATTCGCTGACAGAGACGGCAGGCGCGATCTCCTTGGCTACTCACAGAGATTGTGCGGGAATGGGCATCGGGAAGCTGTCATTCGGATGAGTAACCTTAAGCATCCTCCAGCGAAAAAACCTGCAATCCTAGAGTTCGTGAACTCCTTTTAGGACTATGCCCCCCCGGGGGAGTCTCCCGTGCCATCTGTTCCTGACAGGAGGAAACTGCAATTGGACACCTTGTCCCAGTTGTCGTAGCCGATAACTTAGGCCGACGTGGTTGAAAGAAAAGGGAGCTGGAGCCCTGCAGAGTCTGGAAGAAAGCGCCTTGGAGGAGTGAAACCGGAAGTCGATTTACTCCGCACAGCAGACGTCTAAGTCTCTGTCCTTGGGCAAAGACAAAACTCTTCTCAAGGATGGAAGGGTGTCTGAGGTCGTTGACCTCCACAGATGAGACACCCGAATGAAGCCTTCAGTCAGCGCGTCCAGATGGTACAACATCGAGCTTGTCCGCAAGTAGATACTTAACGACGAAAGGCCAAGGTGCCTGAGCTCGAGAGGAGGAAAGTACCCTTGATCTTCCTGTAGCTTCCTTGAACCAAACCTCGGGCCCGTAACCGAGGAGGGAAAGAACCTGGTAAGCTCCCAGAGGAAGAGGTAAGCAGTCACCCCTTGTCCGATGGAGAAATCTTCAACGGAAAGCCCCCCCGCCAAAAATCCTTCCAGGGCGGGAGAAGGAGAGAGTACTCGTGCAGGAGAGGGGACCCTCGAGACCGACCTCTTGGGAACCAACTTCGCCCTGGGGGAAGTCACCACGAAGTCCACTCCTCTCTTTCTCTTCAGCGTAGGAGAGACAGCCGCTGGTTTGTTACCCTGGCCGGTGAGTGCTGGTTTCATAAACCTCATTAACGCCCGTGCCAGCGGATCAAACCATGAAGAATGCTGTACTGACCTGTCTTCGTCCTGCACTACCAACCTGTGCTTGGATGGAGGTGATCCCGAGTGCCGCCTAGGAGCACGCGTCCCTGCTGCTACCACCGGCTGTGGAATTCGCCGCGAACTATGGTCGCGCGAGGGCGAACAGTCGCGCAAAGGCGAATGGTCGCGCGGGCGCACAGGCGAGTGGTCGCGCGGGCGCGCAGGCGAGCGGTCGCGAGGGCGCGCAGGCGAGCGATCGCGCGGGCGCGCAGGCGAGCGATCGCGCAGGCGAGCGATCGCGCGGGCGCGCAGGCGAGCGATCGCGCGGGGCGCGCAGGCGAATGGGCGTGACGGCGAGGGATCGTGCTGCCGCGTAGGTGAAGAAGATCGCTGGCGGTAAGCGATGGCGAGCAGCATGTGTAGGTGAATGATCGCGTGATAGGGTGCGATGGTGATCAGCATCCGCAAGAGGGCGAGCGTTCAGGGTTGTGCGATGAGGAGCAGCATGCGTAAGCGGGCAATCGTGCAGGGTTGTGCGATGGCGAGCAGCATGCGCAGGTGAAATGATCGCGTGAAAGGGTGCGATGGTGATCAGCATCCGCAAGAGGGCGATCGTTCAGGGTGGTGCGATGAGGAGCAGCATGCGTAAGCGGGCAATCGTTCAGGGTTGTGCGATGGCGAGCAGCATGCGCAGGTGAATGATCGCGTGAAAGGGTGCGATGGTGATCAGCATCCGCAAGAGGGCGATCGTTCAGGGTGGTGCGATGAGGAGCAGCATGCGTAAGCGGGCAATCGTTCAGGGTTGTGCGATGGCGAGCAGCATGCGCAGGTGAATAATCGCGTGAAAGGGTGCGATGGTGATCAGCATCCGCAAGAGGGCGATCGTTCAGGGTTGTGCGATAACGATCAGCATCCGCAGTTGAGGGTCGCGCGATGGCGATCAGCATCCGCAGTTGAGGGTCGCGCGATGGCGAT
>NC_090751.1:86510119-86647619 GCF_036898095.1 Palaemon carinicauda
CAGTACCTCTATGAACCATTCTCTCGCGGGCCAGAGCGGAGCCAACTAACGTCAGCCGTGTCCCTTTGCGAGAGGAGAACTTCTGAAGTACCCTGTTGACAATCTTGAACGGCGGGAATGCATACAGGTCGAGATGGGACCAATCCAGCAGAAAAGCATCCACGTGAACTGCTGCTGGGTCTGGAATCGGAGAAAAATACAACAGGAGTCTCTAGGTTATCGAGGTAGCGAACAGATCTATGGTTGGCTGACCCCACAGGGCCCAAAGTCTGCTGCAAACATTCTTGTGAAGGGTCCACTCTGTGGGGATGACCTGACCCTTCCGGCTGAGGCGATCTGCCATGACATTCATACCGCCCTGAATGAACCTCGTTACCAGCGTGAGCTTTTGATCTTTAGACCAGATGAGGAGGTCCCTTGCGATCTAGAACAACTTCCACGAAAGAGTCCCTCCCTGCTTGAAGATGTAAGCCAGGGCTGTGGTGTTGTCAGAGTCCACCTCCACCACCTTGTTAAGCTGGAGGGACTTGAAGTTTATCAAGGCCAGAAGAACCGCCAACAACTCCTTGCAATTGATGTGAAGTGTCCTTTGCTCCTGATTCCATGTTCCCGAGCATTCCTGTCCGTCCAAAGTCGCACCCCAGCCCGTGTCTGATGCGTCCGAGAGGAGACGGCGGTCGGGTTTCTGAACAGCCAAAGGTAGACTTCCTTGAGAAGAAAGCTGTTCTTACACCACGCGAGAGAAGACCTCCTCTCTTCGGAAACAGGAACTGAGACCGTCTCTAGCGTCATGTCCTTTATCCAGTGAGCAGCTAGATGATACTGAAGGGGGCGGAGGAGGAGTCTCCCTAACACGATGAACAGGGCCAGCGATGAAAGTGTCCCTGTTAGACTCATCCACTACCTGACTGAGCATCGGTTCCTTCTCAGCATGCTCTGGATGCATTCTAGGGCTTGGAAGATCCTTGGGGCCGACGGAAAAGCCCGAAAAGCTCGACTCTGAAGATCCATACCCAGGTAGACAATGGTCTGGGATGGGACGAGCTGGGACTCCTCAAAATTGACCAGGAGGCCCAGTTCCTTGGTCAGATCCATAGTCCATCTGAGAATCTCCAGACAGCGACGACTTGTGGGAGCTCTTAAAAGCCAGTCGTCTGACGGAGCCGGACACAAGATCATGGTACTGCTGCACAGTCTGTGAACTGTCAACCATGGGGAAGCGAGGAAGTACAGTGACAACCCGAAGCTGTCTAGACTGTCTGGGTCGTACAGACAACTCCTTATCGGGTTGCTGAGGTTGCCGCACTGCGTCACAACAAGTCACTTCTGCTGGTTGTTGAATGTCTTCCCAGTGACACACTGACTCCGTAAACAAAAAATCCTCTAACAAGGACTAAGCTTGGACTGCATGTCTTGCAACACAGCTCAAGGTCTATGGGAGCAGGTGTGGTAACAGACGGGGTTAGCGACTGAAGTGGAACCATTACCTTCCCTGGAAGCATGTTATGCTTAAATAAAAGTCCATAGGAGGCTACTAGAACCTGAGAGAAGAGCCCAATCATATATATCGTTAAAACATATTATTGTTAAAGGAAAAAAACTGAAAGATTTCCCAAATAAAAAGTTCCTTTATTAGAATTAAAACCATTAAGCTAAGAAAGAATGAACAAAACGCTAGAAACGGTTACTCTTACTGCAACGTGACACCGTGAAAATTCTCTCTCTATCGTAACGATAGAACGCAAGTTGAACGTTCTGAACGTCAACAACTGCAGAGACAAAACAAAACGTTAGTTCAACTTTGAAAACAGTACGAGACTATCAAAGAAATTCTTTCAAAAACATTAAAATAGCATAATATGTTAACAGGTAAAAACGAAATGACGGGCTCAATGTTAATTAACTTCGGTACAAGAAAAGACCGCCTACTATTAGGAAAGGTCGAATATAAACAAATATAAAAATTAATTTTAATAAGTTTATAATAAAAGGAAGTTAATCGAAGAGGCCTATAAAAGGCGGAGAGATATAAAATAAATCTATAACTTTTGTTAAGCAAAATTAAGAAAGAGAGTCTATACTCTCTTAGACACCAACACTTCCGTCTAAGGGAAGGGTCGGCCATTAAAAGTGAAAGAGAGTTCATACTCTCTTCGTCACCATAATTAATCAAATTAATTCCAAAAGCTAGCTAAGCTAATGATAAAACTTCCTGAATAGCGAAAGCTAAACTCTAGAGCAAATACATCACCAAATCGTGAGCAAAAAACTCCAGAATCAACAGCGTATCCATGTAGGTCTAGCCGGAGGCACGACAGAGGAAAAATTGAGGTGGAGTCAACAAGAAGTACTGCAGTACCTGGCCACAGGTGGCGCTTGTGAGTACACCCCCCTCTTGTATAGCGATCGCTGGCGTATCCCTTCCGTAGAATTTTGTCGGGCAACGGAGTTGACAGCTACATGATTATCGGGTAAGATTAATATTGAAATATATATATATATATATATATATATATATATATATATATATATATATATATATATATATATATAGGAGCCTTTGTATATCAGCAGTCAGTTATTCCACAAGTCTGGAGAATGGACACCATCTAACCTGAACTTCACCCCCTTAACCTAACCTACAAGCCTTGTCCTTAACTACTTAACTGAGGGCTAACGGGCCCCAGCGATCCCCCTTACACTACCGTATCCTTCCCCGAATACAGAAAATACTATAATTAAATTATACCTTTTCGTTATCTGAAGCATATTGATGAAATTAAGTCTGGATGTGAATTCTAATTCACAAATGTCAAAACTCTTCGTACGCCTACTTTAATAGTAGTAAAAAGCCTAAAGTTTAACCTTTGGAACCGCTCACTAATTATGCTTTCCGTAGGTTTTCTTATTTTTATTTTCAATTTAATGTTTGAATATATCTACATAAGGTAAAATATCTAAAATGATGTAATTATTAACTTACAAGCATTTCTATTAAATTAAAAAAGATTTAATCCTGTTATTATTATGCATTGTACAATACAGTAGGAGAAGCTACATTTAATCTATTTTTTTGATACTGTAAACATTTGGTTTTCTTCTATGAATGGATTCCTGCCATTTACCTGTGATGTATTTAGCCTAGCTTTCAATAACACGTGTTGCTTTTCCATTAATTCTTCTTTGCCGAATATTCCTTTTAGTTATTTTTCTTTCAATCACTAGCAGCTCTTTTCAGTTAAGAATAAATTCATTTTTCAACAGAAACTTCAACTGTATTTTCCTTTGATTTTCCTATTTCCTGTTTTTTTTTTTTAACAATAATTGAATTCCTTCTGGTATATCGTCTGATGATTACTTTGTGTCTATGTTGGGACGACAATGTAATGTATTTTTTGCTATTTGTACATTTTATTCTAAAAAATAACTTTGATAGCCATTATAGTTGATTTCTACACAACTAAGGATATAAGAAATCGAGGAATACAAGGGTTAAAAGAAGGAGGTATATATTATTTGAGTTTATTACTTATTTTCGTTGTTTTATATTGTAGCCTATATTCAAAATGTCCCAGTAAGATAATTGCCAAGTTCTTTTTTTAGGCCTTGTCTGAAATTATTTGTATGATTTGTCTTATCTTTTGAAGTCATTGGTAATATGTCATCATAGATTCTATATAATTTTCTTATTTCCATGCATTTTCGTAATTATTTAACTTTCCTAGCTCTGTATTAATTGTTAATGATTATTGCTCTAATGTTTTTTTCTCAAGTGTGTAAAGTACTTGAGAAAAAGCATTAGAGCAATAATGATTAACAATGGTAAAAAAATGGCCATGGTAAAAATGGCCATATGGGTAAGGTAGGTAAAAATGGCCATGGCCAAAACCAAAAGTCGATACAGACTACAAAAAATAGTATTAAAAATATTCAGAAAATATAAGATAGGCCTCATTTTGAAGAAAATGCTTGTGTTTTATATTTTAATTAAAATTATTACTTATTTTGTAAAAAGCAGTTTACTCATAGGCCTAAACTTTGTTTACTATGAAGACATCTTTCTTGCAAGCATATTATTTAATTTCTTTATTTGATTGTCCAAAAGTCGTGAAAGGATTAAGTAATCTTTAATAAATCACTTTCCAAATGGGGCAATTATTTTCTAGTAGCCTACCCATACATGGATGTATAATGACTTACATAATGTTATAGCACAACAGGATTTTCTTGTACTTTACGTTGAAGAACAATCTGCAATCGGTTTCCATTACATTTTACAAGGATTATTCGAAACCAGATTTTAGCATTCCTTGAAATCTATACAAACTCGTAGGCCTATGTTTTTTTTTTTTTTTTTTTTTTTGAGGGGGGAGTGTTAGGATGCATAAATACATATATTCATATATATATATATATATATATATATATATATATATATATATATATATATATATATATATATATATATATATATATATATATATATATATCCTTATTTCCTATCTCTCCTACTTCTCTCATGTTACCACCACAATTTCCCTATTTCTATACACCAATTTCGTAAACGTGTTGCCATATAATTTTCCTTTTGTTTAGGTCAAATTACATTTCGTCTTGGATATACTTATTCTGTTTTCTTATAAAACAATGCAATAATTAGTTAAAAATCTAAAATTTATCGAATTATATCGGGCTGCAGAGTTATTGCTTATTAAAAAAAAGAAAAAACCAATTTATGATGGAAGTAGACAGTAGTAGAAAAATCAAGAGGAAGAAGCAAAGTGCCTTGTTATTGCTAACGTGAGTTACTTTCCTAATAAATTTTTACATTTGATTAAAATCTGCATATATATCAGCGTAAATTTTAATATTCACGTAATATTCAACTCGTAGTCAAAGCCAGAAACCTGTGTAATCGTAAGTCATTGATTTATGGCCATTATACGAACCCCCTAAAGGTACCGGTAAGGTACCGTACCCTTCTTGGGGTTTGTGGTTTGAATTTCAGTTCTGGTATACCTTTGGTATAGATTATGAAGGAGCTTTTGTATATCACCGGCCAGTTCCTCACGCGTTAGTTAAAAATGGGGTTTCATTGTATATTATTACATCTCAATGTATCCTAGTATTCCAACTACTTTTTCTTATAGGAAAAATTACGCTCCCTTCGAAAATAACACTCTTTCCCGTGAAATGGTCATCAAAATCGGTTAAATCTCGTTATTTGCTATAGGAAATCATATATTTCTTGTGCGTAGTCACACGATGTAATAATATACAAAATTACCAAAAAGGGACATCAACTAACCTAAACTTTCCCCCCTAACCTAACCTACAAGCTGTGCCCTTACCTACTTGTCTAATGTGGGGGTGCGTCCTAACGTCCCCCTGCGACCCCCCTTACACTGCTGTATTCCAAGTTAGACATAATAATACATACAGGGGGCCATTATGCGTGCACTGTGTATAAATTGATATATTTAGTGAAAGTTTACACAGGGCTTTATGATAATCTATTCATAAAGATTTGATAGGTTTCTTTAGCTCATAAATTTACTTGGCCTACAGTAAAGGATCCTATCTGAGTAACCCACAATCCATCTTGATATAGTGAGGTGTATGTTTGATGACAGCCGGTGAAGAATACGGTAGTGTAAGGGGGTTATGAAGGGGTGGCATTAGCCCCTCTGTTAGGTAAGTAGGTAAGGACACAGCTTGTAGGTTAGGTTATGTGGGGAAGTTTAGGTTAGTTGGTGTTCTTGTGTAAAGGTTTTTACTAGAAAATGGATAGTTTTTGTAGTACAGCAGCCACGTCATACAAATGACTAGAAATTGGAAAGAAGCTTCCCATTTTCTATGCGCGTGGGAGGAACTTGCCGCTGTTTTAAAAAAGTTCCGTTATAGTTTATGCAAGATTTCTGCTAATCATCTGATGAAAAAAAGTAATGTATTTGTATTTTGTACCTCATAATCTTCACAAAGGAACCTACCTCATTGCACTGAGTCCTGCCTGATTTTTGGGCGTCGTATCTTGCCCCCGTTGGAATCATCAATTCCTCACCCCCAAGTTCTTAAACCTTTCTTGACCTACAGTGCTGTAATCATAGAGTGAAGTCCCCTGATGTATCTTATCCCAACCTAATTTAACCTAGGCTTCTGGTTCCTACCTGACTAGTAAGGACAGACCCCATCCCTAACTTCTATTCTATCTAAGTGATGTAAATCATAAAATGAATGATAGAAATGCATCTTAACCTGGGATTCCAAAGCTCTAAGTGACTATTTGCTTCATTTTGTCCAAGTACAATTAACTCTCAGGAATTTAAAAACTACAGCTTAAGGGATTACTCAACAATTAATCAGAGCTAATTCAAGATCTTGAATTTTATTACAGTATTATTGTTAATCCTCAAGTATGCATGTTGGCATGGCCTAGTGATCCCTAGTTGATCTTTGATTCGTGCCTTCCATTGTGTCATTGCCGCCGTCAGGAAATTCCTCGCCGACAAAGTCTGGCAAGGGGAAGAAATAACCTCGGCCTCCTCCCAGCCCAATACCTTCTACCTCAATCCTCTGCTGCTGAGCCCTTAGATGCTACTCAAACTCTGAAGGTGAAGAATAACAAACATTGCAAGGTTGACCAGACATCGCCATCCCTCCTTCCTCACATATTAATGACGGATGGTTCTCTACTTCTTTAAGCGGAATTTTCTTTTTTTCTTTTGGCATGCTTTATGCTTTTCCTTTGTTAGATAGTGAGACATCAAGGACAACTCAACACAGAGGATGAAAAAGACCCTTTGATAGAGATCTACGACATTAGACTCAGAGACACGCATGCACCACGTCCATGGGCGCAAGCACCTCCACTTGCACGATCCCCTGTTGATGATTCTCCATGAGCACAGTTATCTTTACATACATGTTTTCCAGGCCATAGCTTTGCATAAACAATCGTCACCTCATGCTCATCTCCTCCATGGGCACAAACGCCTCGTTTTAATGTTACATCCAAAAATGCCAAAACTTCACGCACTAGGTACCTATGTATAAAGTCTCCACGTGCAATGTGTATGTGTATAAGATATTCAAGCGATCAGTGTTTATGCACTGAGCTTCTACAAGCAGTGTCCATGGGCAGATCTTCTACAATCAGTGTCTCCACGTGTAGCTTTCTCGCTAGTGCTCGGGATTCATGTGTATGTTCCCCTTGAGCTAAAGTGCCGTGGGCTAGAAATTCACGAGCTAGATCTTAACACGGTAAGATCCTCAATCGTTAGAACTCAACAAGCTAGGTCACTGCACGATTGGTTTCCACATGCAAGGAATTCTAAGATTATCTTATATGTAGGAATGCACACCTCTCAGTCCAACTAAACTTGACTAATATCTTTTCTCTATTTGCTTTTAGTGAAATTGTTTGATTTTGACAATGGAGAATCCACTTAAAGGCATGCAGTCCTGTTCTAGCTTTCCTGGCAGTAAGTGTGGAACATTTATGAGCAGGATTTCAGTGGATCCTCATTCATTTTGTCCTGTAGAGGCCATGACTATAAGGAGTCATCTCCTTGCAAGGTTATTAAATCGTGGCCATCACCATAGTAGCTTTAAGTTCAGCAAGAGGAGGAAAAAAAAGGCTGAGTGAGATGCAATACTAATTCGAGGTCCTCCTCAAAGTTGAAAAGGTCTGCTAAACCTACCTACCTTCCTCTGGTACTCAGGCTTTTGAACTCTCTCCTTCACCCTTCTCTGGTTGGGTGAGAGAGACGGACAGCGCACCCTGAATTAACCTCAGTGTAAGCTTCCCTTAGAGAAGCAGATAATTCCCAGCTGGTTTGGAGTAAGCTTGACAGTTTTCTAGATAATGACCTGGTGAGAGATGCCCTAAGGACATTGTGGATGTCCTTTGGGTTGGAGGGCATCCTATCAGTGTAGTGGCTTATGTTAGCTCTAGCAACTGCTAAACCTAAAAATTCTTCACCTGCCAACCTTTCTCCTGCAGCGCCCGCATAGGAGAAGACTTGATGTCAGATCCTCACCTACATTTACCTGGCCAGCAGTTCATGGAGCACTCTTGAGGAGTAAGAATGGGAGGCCCCTTTACCCTCTTTCTCCACCTAGTCTGATGCCTTCAACCTAGTCTTCTACGAAAGATAGTAATTCAAGCTTCACTGAGGCCGAGAGGAGCAGAAACCCGCAGTACTCCCTAAAGGGATCTGCTTACCCAACGAAGGTTTCCTCACTTTCCTCCCCAGAAGATTGTCTTTCTGGAGTTTCTGGGTCCAGAACAAGTTATTCTTTACGTTTGTGCATCCTTGCTGGTGCACTGTCACCTCTTAGCCTCCACTCTTGCTGGCACACTGTCACCCCTGACCCTGCACCCTTGCTGGTGCACTGTCACATCTTAACCTGCACCCTCGCTGGCGCACTGTCACATCTTAACCTGCACCCTCGCTGGCGCACTGTCACCTCTTAACCTGCACCCTCGCTTGTGCACTGTCACCTCTTAACCTGCACCCTCGCTGGTGCACTGTCACCTCTTAACCTGCACCCTTGCTGGCGCACTGTCACATCTTAACCTGCACCCTCGCTGGTGCACTGTCACCTCTTAACCTGCACCCTCGCTGGTGCACTGTCACCTCTTAACCTGCACCTTCGCTGGCGCACTGTCACCTCTTAACCAGCACCCTCGCTGGCGCACTGTCACCTCTTAACCTGCACCCTCGCTGGTGCACTATCACCTCTTAACCTGCACCCTCGCTGGCGCACTATCACCTCTTAACCTGCATCCTTGCTGGCGCACTGTCACTTCTTAGCGTGCTCAAGTCTGTTAAAGTCATGCCTGACTTTCTTCCTATGAAAGCATGCTCTCCTACAGGAACCTTGCATTGTGCTATTGTGTGCCAACATTTTGATGCTCATGCATCAAAACAATTGCTCTTGCTATTGGACACTTATGCTACTATAGCGCATATCAGATCTAGTAAATTAACGCAGTGAGAAAGATATTAAAATACTGTATGTATAAATAATCTTTTTAGTACTTTGAATCTTTTAATGATTTGATTAGAATAAGGATTATTTCTATAACTATGCTTCAATATTCTTTAATGAGGAGATTACATTCTGTTTTATTTTACTGTAATACATTACTGTAATGTAATTCTGGTTTATCTTCTTTCTTTGTTGTAGAATATCCTAAGATATTGAGAGCAATCATCTGGAATTTCCATAGGAAATGCTGTGGCAATGTTCACAAGAAAATTAGTTAGAACCCCACCAGATCGCCCCCTAGCACATTCTTATGTTTGTGATCCTACACATTTCTTTGGAATCATATGCGCTCACCCTCCTGTACATGCCTCCACGTGCGCATACTTACTTTCCTCCCTAAGCTCTCATGGATTCTATGGATTTTCTCCTGTTAACGCTCAGGCGTACTCATTGGCTCGTGTCCATCCACTCGTTGATTAATGCTTGTGAATTCTTGCCTGTAAGAGGCTACTATCTCTTCTCTGCTAGCACTCAAGTGTGTTCAGCTGTTAGCGATCATGCACAATATGAGAATATTACTGTACAGACCTTTAAGTGGGGGTGCTCTTTAGCTTTTGAGCCTGCATCAGAGATTGAACAAGATTTCCATTGGGAAGGCATGCTTGTAGAAGACAATATGTCTATTCTGATGCGCAAGATTGAGCTCTCAAATCTCATCCTTATAGAGAAACAAAAGCAATTGTACTGTACATGCATGCTCTTTGGTAGGAACTTTTTCAATATTAATCTTACCCGATGATCATGTAGCTGTCAACTCCGTTGCCCGACAGAAATCTACGGACGGGATACGCCAGCGATCGCTATACAGGAGGGGGGTGTACTCACCAGCGCCATCTGTGGTCAGGTACTCCAGTACTTCTTGTCAACACCACCTCAATTTTTCCTCTGTCGTGCCGCCGGCAAGACCTACATGGATACGCTGTTGATTTTGGAGTCTTTGTTCACGGTTTTGGTGAAGTATTTGCTCTAAAATTTAGCCTTCGCTGTACAGGAAGCTTTTCCCTTAGCTTAGATAGCTTTTGGAATTAAATTGATTTATTGGTTAACGATCTTTGCTTACTTTGGAATCCCCCCTTGACTGTTCTCTAAATTCAAGATGTCCGACCACTCTCAAGCTCCTAAAATTAGGCGATGTAGTGTTAGGACTTGTAATAGGCGTCTTCCGAAGGCCTCTGTTGATCCTCACACCGTTTGTTCCGACTGTAGGGGAAAATCCTGTCAGTTGGAAGATCGATGTGGGGAATGTGCTGGGCTTTCGGAATTCGAATTTAATGAATTCCTCAAATATACAACTAGGTTAGAGAGGGAGAGAGTTAGGAGGAGTTCTTCTCGCTCTTTGGTTTATTCCTCCCCCCATGCCCCTCAACCTTTTCCTTCCCCTGTGGTGGTGACCCCCGAACCTGCTACGAGTGCTCAGCCTGATATGACGGATATGTTGCGTGCCATTCAGGCTCTTGGTGATAAGGTGGAGTCGTTAGTTAGTGACCACAATCTTCTCTTGGCAGATGTCAAGGAACTTAAAGTGAAAAGTGCAGTGGGAAGTGTTAGTGCCAGTGCTGTGCCTAGTGTCAGTGTCAGTGTTGCGCATGAGGATACTTCTGTGCGTGCCAGTCGTCCTCCCAGTCCGGGACCTCTTGCAAGCTCCCAAGCCCAGGGGAGAAGCAACGTCGAAGGGCAAAAGGGTTCGGCAGGCCTTGATCGGCACACAGTTGTATCCTCAGTGGTTGCGGGCGTATCTGATAGAGATCGTCACTTCCACTCCCAGACGAATGAGCCCTTAAATTCCTCGTCTGCGGAAGAGGTTTCCAGGAGGAAACGGTGGACCCAGGTCTCACGACCTCTTAAACGTAAGGTCCCTTCTGAGCGAGTCCAACGGCCCAGGTGTAGCCACTGGGCCAGTTCGGACTCGCCGCAGTCATCTGATGACTGCACACCTCCTAAGAGAGGTAGAGTGGTGCCTCAACAGGCCTCTGCTCCTACTTCTGTGGACCCCAAGTGGTCTATGCTGCAGACTATGCAGTCTCAGCTTGCGGCTTTGATGCAGGAGTATCAGGCAGAGAAGGTTAACACCCCTCCTCCTGCGAGCGCTCCTCCACCTCTGCGCAGTCCTCCCTGCCAGACGCATGTTCTTGAGGCTCCTCCTGCTTCCATGCGTGAGCTGCCGCATCGGGAGTTGCCAGGTTCCAGCACTATGCAGCAACCTCCTCTACCCATGAGGCAGGAGCCTCATGCTATGCGGCAACCTCCTCAACCCTTGAGGCAGGAACCTCATGCTATGCGGCAACCTCCTCTACCCATGAGGCAGCAGCCTCATGCCATGCGGCAACCTCCTCAACCCTTGAGGCAGGAGCCTCACTCTGCGCAGCAACCTCCTCAACCCTTGAGGCAGGCGCAACCCTTGAGGCAGGAGCCTCATGCTATGAGGCATCCTCCTCAACGCATGCAGCACGAGCCTCTTACCATGCAGCAGCCGCATTCTTCGCAGCATGAGCCTCATCCCATGCAGCATGAGCCGCATACCATGCAGCATGAGCCTCATGCCTTCCAGCATTCGCTTCTGGCCACCTCGCTTGCTCCTCAGACCACCGCAGAACCTCCCTCACTCCAGCCATCTGACTTTGTCATTGCCAGCCCTCAGTCTATTCAGCAGAGGCATGATGATGGATCCGCAAGTTCGCATGCACCCGTTCTGCAGGATTCAGCCATTCAGCCTGCCGCTCTACCTTTGCCTCTCGCTACTCAACTTTCAGGCGATGAGGTTTCTGAGGATGAAGCTGCTCATCTGGATGATCCTACATCTGATGTGGAAGGACACAAGTCGTCGCCGCCTTCCTTAGACTTTCGCAAGGTCCTGGCTCTGTTCAGAGAGTTGTACCCTGAACACTTCGTGTCTGCAACCCCTCGTTCTCCTCCCTCCGAGTTTTCTCTAGGCATGCAGCCTTCTACGTCTGCCTACACCAAGCTTGTCCTCGCCAGATCATCAAGGAGAGCTTTGAGGGTTTTAGGGGATTGGTTGCAGTCCAAGCAGCAACTGGGAAGGACCTCTTTTGTGTTTCCTCCTCCTAAGCTGGCTTCTAAGTCGGGCGTCTGGTATGCCACGGGAGAGGAACCTGGCTTGGGGGTTCCTGCCTCTGCCCAGGCCGACTTCTCAAGTTTGGTTGACTCTCCCCGCAGGTCGGCTATGAGACGCTCGAAGGTCTGCTGGTCCTTTTCTGATATGGACCACTTGATGAAGGGAGTCTTTCGCGCCTTCGAAATTTTTAACTTCCTCGATTGGTGCCTGGGGGCCTTAAGCAGGAAGACTGCCCCTTCTGACAAAGACTCGGCCATGCTGATCATGTCCAGTATGGACAGAGCAATTCGCGATGGTTCTGGCGAACTTGCTTCTATTTTTGTCTCAGGAGTCCTCAAGAAAAGGGAACATCTATGCTCCTACTTATCGACTGGTATCACCCCTTGCCAGAGGTCAGAGTTGCTGTTTGCTCCTCTCTCCAAGTTCCTGTTTCCGGAGGAGTTAATCAAGGGGATGGCTGCGGCTCTTATCCAGAAAGATACGCATGACCTCATGGCTTCTTCAGCACGTAAGGCTAAAACCTTACCTTCCGTGCCGAGATCTTACCGCACCCCTGTGGCTGATACACCTGCTACCAGATTCATTCCGCCCTTTCGTGGAAGAGCCTCCAGTAGAGGAAGTACCCGTGCAGACAGTCACCGGGGCAAGTCCAAGAAAGGTGCCAAGTCCACGAAAAGCAAGCTTTGACTTCCTTCCTCTCCAGACAGCTGTAGGAGCCAGACTCAAGACCTTCTGGCAAGCCTGGGAGAGCAGAGGTACAGACGCTCAGTCTGTCAAGTGGCTAAGGGAGGGTTACAGAATTCCGTTCTGCCGCAATCCCCCTCTGACCACATCTCCCATCAACCTCTCTCCCAACTACAAGGAGAAGGACAAGAGGCTAGCGTTACAACAAGAGGTGTCGCTCCTGCTACAGAAGGAGGCAGTGGTGATAGTTCGGGACCATCAATCCCCGTGCTTTTACAACCGTCTCTTCCTGGTGGCCAAGAAGACAGGAGGTTGGAGACCGGTGCTGGACGTCAGTGCGCTCAATGCTTATGTCACCAAGCAGACGTTCACAATGGAGACGACGAATGGAGGACTGGATGGTCTCGTTAGATCTGAAAGACGCCTACTTTCACGTTCCCATCCATCCAGACTCCCAACCTTTTCTGAGATTCGTCTTTGGAGAGGTTGTGTACCAGTTCCAAGCCCTGTGCTTTGGCCTGAGCACGGCACCTCTTGTGTTTACGCGACTGATGAGGAATATTGCGAAATTCCTTCACTTGGCAGACATCAGAGCCATCCTTTATTTAGACGACTGGCTTTTAAGAGCTCCCACAAGTCGTCGCTGTCTGGAGAGTCTCAGATGGACTTTGGATTTGACCAAGGAACTGGGCCTCTTGGTCAATTTAGAGAAGTCCCAGCTCGTTCCTTCCCAGACCATCGTTTACCTGGGTATGGAGATTCAGAGTCGAGCTTTTCGGGCTTTTCCGTCGGCCCCAAGAATCAACCAAGCCCTGGAGTGCATCCTGAGCATGCTGAGGAGGAACCGATGCTCGGTGAGGCAGTGGATGAGTCTAACAGGGACTCTTTCATCGCTAGCCCTGTTCATCGAGTTAGGGAGACTCCACCTCCGCCCCCTTCAGTACCATCTGGCAGCTCACTGGAACAAGGATATGACGCTCGAGGCGGTCTCTATTCCTGTTTCCAAAGAGATGAGGGCTACTCTAACGTGGTGGAAGAACAGCATTCTTCTCAAGGAGGGTCTCTCGTTAGCTGTTCAGACCCCCGACCATCATCTCTACTCGGACGCATCAGACTCGGGCTGGGGCGCGACATTGGACGGATAGGAATGCTCGGGGACATGGAACCAGGAACAGGAAACGCTTCATATCAATTGCAAGGAGTTGTTGGCGGTTCATCTGGCCTTAATGAACTTCAAGTCCCTCCAGCTAAACAATGTGGTGGAGGTGAACTCCGACAACACCACAGCCTTGGCGTACATCTCCAAGCAGGGAGGGACTCATTCGAGGAAGCTGTTCGAGATCGCAAGGGACCTCCTCATTTGATCAAAAAGTCGAAAGCTCACGCTGGTAACGAGGTTCATTCAGGGCGATATGAATGTTACGGCAGATCGCCTCAGCCGGAAGGGTCAAGTCATCCCCACAGAGTGGACCCTTCACAAGAACGTTTGCAACAGACTTTGGGCCCTGTGGGGTCAGCCAACTATAGATCTGTTCGCTACCTCGATGACCAAGAGGCTCCCATTGTACTGTTCCCCGATTCCAGACCCGGCAGCAGTTCACGTGGATGCCTTTCTGCTGGACTGGTCCCACCTCGACCTGTATGCATTCCCTCCGTTCAAGATCATCAACAGGGTTCTTCAGAAGTTCGTCTCTCACAAAGGGACACGGCTGACGTTGGTTGCTCCCCTTTGGCCTGCAAGAGAATGGTTCACAGAGGTACTGCAATGGCTGGTCGATGTTCCCAGGACTCTTCCTCTAAGAGTGGACCTTCTGCGTCAACCTCACGTAAAGAAGGTACACCCAAACCTCCACGCTCTTCGTCTGACTGCCTTCAGACTATCGAAAGACTCTCAAGAGCTAGAGGCTTTTCGAAGGAGGCAGCCAGAGCGATTGCCAGAGCAAGGAGGATATCCACTCGCAGAGTCTATCAATCTAAGTGGGAAGTCTTCCGAAGCTGGTGCAGAGCCAATGCAGTTTCCTCTACCAGTACCACTGTAACCCAAGTTGCTGACTTCCTGTTGCATCTAAGGAATGTTAGATCTCTATCAGCTCCTACGATCAAGGGGTACAGAAGTATGTTGGCAGCGGTTTTCCGCCACAGAGGCTTGGATCTTTCTACCAACAAAGATCTGCAGGACATCCTTAGGTCTTTTGAGACCTCTAAAGAACGTCGGTTGTCCACTCCAGGCTGGAATCTAGACGTGGTCCTAAGGTTCCTTATGTCATCTAGATTTGAACCTCTCCAGTCAGCCTCTTTCAAGGACCTCACTCTAAAAACTCTTTTCCTCGTTTGCCTGGCAACAGCCAAAAGAGTAAGTGAGATTCACGCCTTCAGCAGGAACATAGGTTTCACATCTGAAACGGCTACATGTTCCTTGCAGCTCGGTTTTTTGGCTAAAAACGAGCTTCCTTCACGTCCTTGGCCTAAATCGTTCGAAATACCTAGCCTTTCCAACATGGTGGGTAACGAACGGGAGAGAGTACTTTGCCCTGTCAGAGCTCTTAAGTACTATCTTAAAAGGTCAAAACCCTTGCGAGGACAATCAGAGGCCTTATGGTGTGCTATTAAGAAACCTTCACTGCCTATGTCTAAGAACGCAGTTTCTTACTACCTAAGGCTTCTGATTAGAGAAGCTCATTCTCATATGAAGGAAGAAGACCTTGCTTTGCTGAAGGTAAGGACACATGAAGTGAGAGCTGTGGCTACTTCAGTGGCCTTCAAACAGAACCATTCTCTGCAGAGTGTTATGGATGCAACCTATTGGAGGAGCAAGTCAGTGTTTGCATCATTCTATCTCAAAGATGTCCAGTCTCTTTACGAGAACTGCTACACCCTGTGACCATTCGTAGCAGCGAGTGCAGTAGTAGGTGAGGGCTCAGCCACTACATTCCCATAATCCCATAACCTTTTTAACCTTTCTCTTGAATGCTTTTATTGTTGTTTTGGCTAGTACGGTCGGCTAAGAAGCCTTCCGCATCCTAGTTGATTTGGCGGGTGGTCAATTCTTTCTTGAGAAGCGCCTAGGTTAGAGGTTGTGATGAGGTCCTTTAGTATGGGTTGCAGCCCTTTATACTTCAGCTCCTAAGAGTCGTTCAGCATCCTAAGAGGACCGCTGCGCTCAGTAAGGAAGACGTACTTATTAAAGGCAGAGTAATGGTTCAAGTCGACTTCCTTACCAGGTACTTATCGATTTTATTTGTTATTTTGAATAACTAATAAAAATGAAATACGGGATACTTAGCTTCTTGATTAACATGTATACTGGTTTTCACCCACCTCCCTGGGTGTGAATCAGCTACATGATCATCGGGTAAGATTAATATTGAAAAATGTTATTTTCATTAGTAAAATAAATTTTTGAATATACTTACCCGATGATCATGATTTAATTGACCCACCCTTCCTCCCCATAGAGAACCAGTGGACCGAGGAAAAAATTGAGGTGGTGTTGACAAGAAGTACTGGAGTACCTGACCACAGATGGCGCTGGTGAGTACACCCCCCTCCTGTATAGCGATCGCTGGCGTATCCCGTCCGTAGATTTCTGTCGGGCAACGGAGTTGACAGCTACATGATCATCGGGTAAGTATATTCAAAAATTTATTTTACTAATGAAAATAACATTTTTCAACAGAAGTGGGAAGTAGCGTGCATTCACGCATCCTAAGTATGGTGCATGCATGCTTATACTGTACTAATAAGCATGGACAATCTTTGGTTAATGAACCATTGGCAAAGTCTTATCCTCCTGGTAGAAGACATATCCTAGACTAGCTAAGTGCACAATCGCCTGCAGAATCTCCCTCAGCAGTTAGATCTTTCTCTTGTAGATGCATACATTCACCTCTTTGAGTGGTCAGGCCCCAGACCAATTGGGGTTCTCCTAGGGTTAAGTCCTCCACTGGATGCACACTGTCAGGAGGGCATCCACACTTTTTGCCTTCTAGGAAGAAGACATTCGAGAACTCTGGGTTTTTCGTGCAAGCACATCCATTCTATCTGTATGAACATCTGTACTAGACACGATAAGAGAGGTAGAACACCAGAGGCTACATTGTTGGGAGTGGCTCTATAGTCTGGTTTTTTAATGCTTTACCTACGGGTTTCCCCTCTTGCAGGGATGATTTTCTGTAACAGGTAGCCCTTCCCAGAACAGTTGGCAACTGTACTGCAGCACACATGTCCTACCATGAAAGTGCAGTCACCTCTCAGAACATGCTCAGCTGAGAGTGGGCAAGGGCTAGACCTCACATGCCTCAGTAGTAGTAGTCATAACCCTTCCGAGGAGCTTTCACAGATAGGAAAGTGCACTCATACCCTTTGGGTAGATCACATAGTGCAGACTTTAGAGCGTACTCATTGTCAAGAACACACATACCTCATGGCCCATGAGACATAAGGGAAGACCCCATAATGTTGGGACAACGAAATGGACTTGACTGTAAAGTTCTCGCACAGACAGTCTCCATCGAGTAAACGCTCTCTTCTTCTTGGGAAGTCTCCGGTACACTCTACAGCCAAGAAGCATAGGAAACTCAGATAACAGAATAGGAGGGAGCAATCTCCTTGGACGAGGGCCCTATCTGAAAGGAGAATCCAAGACACTTGAGACTCCCCTTAACCTTGTCATAGGGACACTCTCCTCAAAGAGACTAACCAGACTAAGGTCAGTTCAGTCCAGACGTGATACCGACATAACCGCTTAAGTGTTCGTAGAACTTCACTTTACTTGTGATTAGGACAGTGGATGGCTTGATTGGAAGGGGTGAGTAGGGAAGGAGAAGGTGTTAATGTTGTTTGAAAGGAGAGTCCCCCTCTTTAAACATGTGGGTAACTACTCTCCTGGAGTTCTTTTTTTTTTTTTTGTCATTTCTGGGACTAACTGTGATTCACTTGAGGGTCTTTTTACTAGAAATATTTCAACAGAGGTTTGTTGTCTGCCTCATTCTTAAGAGGGTTCTGAAATGATTTGATGAATAATCGTTACTGCTTATCTGGGTGATATTTTCCCCAATATATTTCTCAGAAATTGCTGTGTCTGAATTGGCAGCCTAACCATGCCTTACAACTATATGAATGCCATTTCTCTGTTTAAATTCATCAAACTAGCTTTGGCTAGCCCTAAAATTTTCACTAGATTCTGCGTCATCGTGCTTTTCCTGGGGTGTTTTTGATAATGGCGAAATGTATTTGATTTGCCTTTTCACATTAATTTCTCCAAATTGATAGCTATTTTTCAATATTAATCTTACCCGATGATCATGTAGCTGTCAACTCTGTTGCCCGACAGAAATCTACGGTCGGGATACGCCAGCGATCGCTATACAGGTGGGGGTGTACACAACAGCGCCATCTGTGGTCAGGTACTCCAGTACTTCTTGTCAACACCACCTCAAATTTTTCCTCTGTCGTGCCACCGGCTAGACCTACTTGGATACGCTGTTGATTCTGGAGTTATTGTTCACGATTTGGTGATGTATTTGCTCTAGAGTTTAGCCTTCGCTATTCAGGAAGCTTTATCATTAGCTTAGCAAGTTTTTGGAATTAATTTGATTTAATTTTGGTGACGAAGAGAGTATGAACTCTCTTTCACTTTTAAATGGCCGACCCTTCCCTTAGACGGAAGTGTTGGTGTCGAAGAGAGTATAGACTCTCTTTCTTAATTTTGCTTAACAAAGTTATAGATTTATTTTATATCTCTCCGCCTTTTATAGGCCTCTTCGATTAACTTCCTTTTATTATAACTTATTAAAATTGATTTCTATGTTTGTTTATATGCGACCTTTCCTAATAGTAGGCGGTCTTTTCTTGGAACCGAAGTTAATTAACATTGACCCCGTCATATTGTTTTTACCTGTTAAGATTTTATGCTATTTTAATGTTTTTGAAAGAATTTCTTGGATAGTCTCGTACTGTTTTCAAAGTTGAACTAACGTTTTGTTTTGTCTCCGCAGTTGTTGACGTTCAGAACGTTCAACTTGCGCTCTATCGTTACGATAGAGAGAGAGTATTCACGGTTTCACGTTGCAGTAAGAGTAAACCGAATCTAGCGTTTTGTTCATTCTTTCTTAGCTTAAATAGTTTTAATTCTAATAAAGGAACTTTTTATTTGGGAAATCTTTCAGTTTTTTTCCTTTAACAATAATATGTTTTAACGATATATATAATTGGGCTCATCTCTCAGGTTCTAAGTCAAGAGAGAGAGAGAGAGAGATAGAGACGGAGGGAGAGAGAGGAGGATAAACGTTTCGTTCAAGCGGGTAACGTTGTTATCGTTTTTGCTCTTCTCCCTAGTCTCTTTAGGGGAAGAAGGTAAACGTTTCTAGAGTTTTATTCTTGTTCCCAGGCTTTATGCGGTGAGAGATTTTAAACGTAGTTTATTTGATCTAGTGTTTAGTCTCTTTTCCAGCCACTGAATTATTTATCTTTCATTATGTTTTTCTGTTACATTGTAATACTGTTTTCGCAATTACTAACTTTTAATGAAGGATAGAATTGCGTGTTTCAGGTACAAACCACTTAAAGTTTCGAGTTCAGTTAAATAAGTGCAAACAGAAAATCAAAAGTGATAAAGTGATAAGCGCAAAGTGTTACAGTGTTGCGTTCGAGGGTTCGTCTGTTCGTGCCAGTTGTTCGCCTAGTCTGGGACCTCTTACAAGCTCCCAAGCCCAGGGGAGAAGTAACGTCGAAGGACTTATGGGTTCATCAGGCCTTGATCGACGAACAGACGTTTCCCTCCGTGGTTTCGGGTGTACCCACTCACGTAGCCGACGTGATCACCCCACCCACACAAAGACGAGAGAGCCCATTTATTCCTCGTCTGCGGAAGAGGTTTCTCGCAGAAACCATGGACCAAATCTTGCAGCTTTTAAGTGCAAGTCGGTCCCTTCCGCGCAAGTCCAACTCCTAGGTGTAGCCACTGCCACTGGGTCAGTTCGGACTTGCTGCAGTACGACAACTGCACACCTCCCAGAGAGGCAAGGTGGTACCGCAACAGGCAGTAACTCCGTCTGTTGCCGCACCAGCTGTTTTAGACCCTCAGTCTCAACGGACAGTAGCTCCGTTTGTTGTTGTCTTTCATAGACCCTAGTGGTCCATGCTGCAGACTATACAGTCTCAGCTTGCTCCTTCATACAGGAGTATCATGCTGGAAGGTTGACAATGTAGCCAACCTACAACCCGCCGAGGTTGTGCGCTCAGCAGATACTGCGGCTGCCTGCTCCCACCCTCCACCTGTGAGAGCTCCACCTCCGATGCGCAGTCCACCCTGCCAGACGCATGTTCTTGCTGCGCCTCCTGCTTTCATGCGTGAGTTGCCGCATCGGGAGTTGCCGGGTTCCAGCACTATGAGGCAACCTCCTCAACCCATGAGGCAGGAGCCTCATGCTATGCGGCAACCTCCTCTACCCATGAGGCAGGAGCCTCATGCTATGAGGAGCCTCATGCTATGCGGCATCCTCCTCAACCCATGAGGCAGGAGCCTCATGCTATGCGGCAACCTCCTCTACCCATGAGGCAGGAGCCTCATGCTATGCGGCATCCTCCTCAACCCATGAGGCAGGAGCCTCATGCTATGCGGCATCCTCCTCAACCCATGAGGCAGGAGCCTCATGCTATGAGGAGCCTCATGCTATGCGGCATCCTCCTCAACCCATGAGGCAGGAGCCTCATGCTATGAGGAGCCTCATGCTATGCGGCATCCTCCTCAACCCATGAGGCAGGAGCCTCATGCTATGCGGCAACCTCCTCTACCCATGAGGCAGGAGCCTCATGCTATGCGGCATCCTCCTCAACCCATGAGGCAGGAGCCTCATGCTATGCGGCATCCTCCTCAACCCATGAGGCAGGAGCCTCATGCTATGAGGAGCCTCATGCTATGCGGCATCCTCCTCAAACCATGAGGCAGGAGCCTCATGCTATGCGGCAACCTCCTCAACCCATGAGGCAGGAGCCTCATACTATGCGGCATCCTCCTCAACCCATGCGGCATGAGCCTCATCCCTTGCAGCATGAGCCTCATCCCATGCAGCATGAGCCTCATACCATGCAGCATGAGCCTCATCCCATGCAGCATGAGCCTCATCCCATGCAGCATAAGCCGCATGCCATGCAACATGCTCTGCATACCTTACAGCATGCTCTACATACAGCATGCTCTGCATACCTTACAGCATGTGCATACCTTACAGCATGCTCTGCATACCTTACCGCATGCTCCTCAGTCACACATCTTTGGTTGTTACCAACTCACAAGACTGTCAAGCAGTTTCATAACGTTGCCTTCTGGTCTGCTGCTTTTGCACTAGTGAAACCCTCACTGAGAGAACTTAGCTTTTCTCGGATATGGTTCCTGTAGATGAGAAAGTGCTATTCTCCCTCCTTCTGATATTCCCTTGAGGACTCTGTCATTTGGAGAGGAGCCTTAAGCTGCTTAGCCTCCTATGGACTTTTATTTAAGCATAACATGCTTCCAGGGAGGGTAATGGTTCCGCTTCAGTCGCTAACCCCGTCTGTTGCCACACCTGCTCCCATAGACCTTGAGCTTTGTTGCAAGACATGCAGTCCAAGCTTAGTCCTTGTTAGAGGATTTTTTGTTTACGGAGTCAGTGTGTCACTGGGAAGACGTTCAACAACCAGCAGAAGTGACTTGTTGTGACGCAGTGCGGCAACCTCAGCAACCCGATAAGGAGTTGTCTGTACTACCCAGACAGTCTAGACAGTTTCGGGTTGTCGCTGTACTTCCTCGCTTCCCCATGGTTGACAGTTCACAGACTGTGCAGCAGTACCATGATCTTGTGTCCGGCTCCGTCAGACGACTGGCTTTTAAGAGCTCCCACAAGTCGTCGCTGTCTGGAGATTCTCAGATGGACTATGGATCTGACCAAGGAACTGGGCCTCCTGGTCAATTTAGAGGAGTCCCAGCTCGTCCCATCCCAGACCATTGTCTACCTGGGTATGGAGCTTCAGAGTCGAGCTTTTCGGGCTTTTCCGTCGGCCCCAAGGATCTACCAAGCCTTAGAATGCATCCAGAGCATGCTGAGAAGGAACCGATGCTCAGTCAGGTAGTGGATGAGTCTAACAGGGACACTTTCATCGCTGGCCCTGTTCATCGAGTTAGGGAGACTCCACCTCCGCCCCCTTCAGTATCATCTAGCTGCTCACTGGATAAAGGACATGACGCTAGAGACGGTCTCAGTTCCTGTTTCCGAAGAGAGGAGGTCTACTCTAACGTGGTGAAAGAACAGCTTTCTTCTCAAGGAAGTCTACCTTTGGCTGTTCAGAAACCCGACCGCCGTCTCTTCTCGGACGCATCAGACACGGGCTGGGGTGCGACTTTGGACGGACAGGAATGCTCGGGAACATGGAATCAGGAGCAAAGGACACTTCACATCAATTGCAAGGAGCTGTTGGCGGTTCATCTGGCCTTGATAAACTTCAAGTCCCTCCAGCTTAACAAGGTGGTGGAGGTGGACTCTGACAACACCACAGCCTTGGCTTACATCTCCAAGCAGGGAGGGACTCATTCGTGGAAGTTGTTCTAGATCGCAAGGGACCTCCTCATCTGGTCAAAAGATCGAAAGCTCACGCTGGTAACGAGGTTCATTCAGGGCGATATGAATGTCATGGCAGATCGCCTCAGCCGGAAGGGTCAGGTCATCCCCACAGAGTGGACCCTTCACAAGAATGTTTGCAGCAGACTTTGGGCCCTGTGGGGTCAGCCAACCATAGATCTGTTCGCTACCTCGATAACCTAGAGGCTCCCGTTGTATTGTTCTCCGATTCCAGACCCAGCAGCAGTTCACGTGGATGCTTTTCTGCTGGATTGGTCCCATCTCGACCTGTATGCATTCCCGCCGTTCAAGATTGTCAACAGGGTACTTCAGAAGTTCGCCTCTCGCAAAGGGACACGGCTGACGTTGGTTGGCTCCGCTCTGGCCCGCCAGAGAATGGTTCATAGAGGTACTGCAATGGCTGGTCGACATTCCCAGGACTCTTCCTCTAGGAGTGGACCTTCTTCGTCAACCTCACGTAAAGAAGGTACACCCAAACCTCCACGCTCTTCGTCTGACTGCCTTCAGACTTTCGAAAGACTCTCAAGAGCTAGGGGCTTTTCGAAGGAGGCAGCCAGAGCGATTGCCAGAGCAAGGAGGACATCCACTCTCAGAGTCTATCAGTCTAAAGGGGAAGTCTTCCGAAGCTGGTACAAGGCCAATGCAGTTTCCTCAACCAGTACCACTGTAACCCAGATTGCTGACTTCCTGTTACATCTAAGGAACGTAAGATCCCTTTCAGCTCCTACGATCAAGGGTTACAGAAGTATGTTGGCAGCGGTTTTCCGCCACAGAGGCTTGGATCTTTCCACCAACAAAGATCTACAGGACCTCCTTAGGTCTTTTGAGACCTCAAAGGAACGTCGGTTGTCCACTCCAGGCTGGAATCTAGACGTGGTCCTAAGGTTCCTTATGTCATCAAGATTTGAACCTCTCCAATCAGCCTCTTTTAAGGACCTCACATTTAAAACTCTTTTTCTCGTGTGCTTGACAACAGCTAAAAGAGTAAGTGAGATCCACGCCTTCAGCAGGAACATAGTTTTCACATCTGAAACGGCTACATGTTCCTTGCAGCTCGGTTTTTTGCTAAAACGAGCTTCCTTCACGTCCTTGGCCTAAGTCCTTCGAGATCCCAAGCCTGTCCAACTTGGTGGGGAACGAACTGGAGAGAGTACTTTGCCCAGTTAGAGCTCTTAGGTACTATCTAAAAAGGTCATAACCTTTACGAGGACAATCAGAAGCCTTATGGTGTGCTATCAAGAAGCCTTCTCTTCCAAGGTCTAAGAACTCAGTTTCTTACTAAATCAGGCTTCTGATTAGGGAAGCACATTCTCATTTGAAGGAAGAAGACCTTGCTTTGCTGAAGGTAAGGACACATGAAGTGAGAGCTGTGGCTACTTCAGTGGCCTTCAAACAGAACCGTTCTCTGCAGAGTGTTATGGATGCAACCTATTGGAGAAGCAAGTCAGTGTTCGCATCATTCTATCTCAAAGATGTCCAGTCTCTTTACGAGAACTGCTACACCCTGGGACCATTCGTAGCAACGAATGCAGTAGTAGGCGGGGGCTCAGCCACTACATTCCCATAATCCCATAACCTTTTTAACCTTTCTCTTGAATACTTTTTATGGGTTGTACGGTCGGCTAAGAAGCCTTCCACATCCTTGTTGATTTGGCGGGTGGTCAATTCTTTCTTGAGAAGCGCCGAGGTTAAAGGTTGTGATGAGGTCCTTTAGTATGGGTTGCAGCCCTTTATACTTCAGCACCTAAGAGTCGTTCAGCATCCTAAGAGGACCGCTACGCTCAGTAAGGAAGACGTACTTAATAAAGGCAGAGTAATGGTTCAAGTCGTCTTCCTTACCAGGTACTTATTTATTTTATGTTATTTTTGAATAACTAATAAAATGAAATACGGGATACTTAGCTTCTTTGTTAACATGTATGCTGGTCTCCACCCACCACCCTGGGTGTGAATCAGCTACATGATCATCGGGTAAGATTAATATTGAAAAATGTTATTTTCATTAGTAAAATAAATTTTTGAATATACTTACCCGATAATCATGATTTAATTGACCCACCCTTCCTCCCCATAGAGAACCAGTGGACCGAGGAAAAAATTGAGGTGGTGTTGACAAGAAGTACTGGAGTACCTGACCACAGATGGCGCTGTTGTGTACACCCCCACCTGTATAGCGATCGCTGGCGTATCCCGACCGTAGATTTCTGTCGGGCAACAGAGTTGACAGCTACATGATCATCGGGTAAGTATATTCAAAAATTTATTTTACTAATGAAAATAACATTTTTTCAACTTCCTCAATGGTCTTACTTCTTTGTTTAGATCGATAGAACACTCATTTTTTCTATATTTGCTTCATTGGTGAATATTATTCAAAATTGAGTGTTGATTCCGGAACATCACTGTTTGGAAATTGATCCTGCGGACACCTCTTTTGGGCTTTCCAATTATCTCCTTCCTTAGTTCTGTATTGGTACATGAAACCTTCCTTTTTGTTTTATCATGGTTACTACAATATTAATCTTTCTAGGAGCCATTTTGAAAATTATAGGTAAACAAAAATAAATCAAATTTAGAAAAAAAGTTAACAGTACAATATTTTGCCAATCGGAACTGAACAAGAGCTATACATAAACTGGGCCTTTCGCTTTGGTTAAATGTTTCAGGTCATATATGTTTTTTGTTCCGTAACTGAAATACAAACCACGCTATTTAATATGGGTAATTACTTTTGGCGTAGCTGAAATGACGAGCCATTAGAATTTTAACGAGGGTTTACTACCCCACCGCTAGTTAGCGAGGGGTAGGGAGAGTAGCTAGCTTGCTAACCCCCCCCCCCCCCCCTCACACACACACCTCTGTTGAGCTCTCTTTGCTCTCGGCTCGAGTGCTAGACGGACGTGTCCGCTGTCACCCTTGCCTTCCCTGACAGCCATCACTAATCTTTTGTTTGCTTTTTTTTTGACAGTGTTTGTGAAGTTGGCCTCTGTGATGCGTAAGTGTCCCGGTTTACCTGACCGCCCTTGTGGTACCTATATGTCGGTGGTCGAAACAGACCCACATACCTTGTGTCCTTACTGTATGGGCCAACGGTGTGATAAGAGTAACGTATGTTATGAGTGTAGGGAGTGGTCTACCTCCCAGTGGGAGAGGTTTTGCCGGCACCAGAGGAAGTCCAGGCGGGATATTTCTCCTTCGAAGATTTCTTTGAAAGGAGAAAATCCCAAGGGCTCTTCTTCCGTGCCCCAAACCTCCTTCAAAGCTCCCACTCGATCGGTTTCTTCCGAGAAGCTGTCGAGTGGTAGCGTAGGCCGCAGTTCTGTTGACCGATCTCGTGGTTTGGGAGAGGGAGTTGCCTCCCATAGCGAGGCAGCTCCTCCTCCTCCCCCGGGGGAGGATTTAAATTTAAATGTTAATGTAACTAATAATGATTTGTTGCAGCTTTGGGCTTCCTTGGGGCTTGAGGGATCGCCCTCCAAGGAAGCCTTGTTTGACATGATCAAGTTGGGAGCAGCTGTCAAACAATCGCCGACTTTAGCAGAGGTTGATCCTCTGTCTATAGTTGACGTTGTTGTGGCAGAGGCTTCTGATGAGTTGCATCAAATCTCTGCTCCTGATGTTGCTGATATAGCTGAAGGCTTAGTTCCCCCCCTCCGAACATCCTTCGAGGGAGGAACTAAGTCCGACCCGTCTCTCCTGCCGGTGATTCTCCCCCTCGGGGGAGTTCACTAACAGAGACTCCTCTTTGGAGGACTGCTGGTCAGCCTGCTGACCCCACAGCCCCCAGAGGGCGTATAAGGCGTACAGGCCGCCTTCCTCTTCGCCGTAGAGGACTTCCTTCACCTCACAAGGGTGTTAGGAGGCGCCTCTTCGGTTCGTCATCACCGCAGTCCGCCGCAGAGGAACCTCGCCGTCGTTCGCCGACCCTTCCAGCTACATCTCTGAACCTCTTTGCAGATCGTTCACGATCTCCTTCGGTGGAGGGTCGTCCTTGCAAAGGACACGCCGACCTTCCACCCGTCTGACCTGCTGTCACCGTTCCTGGCCGCTGATGCGCTGTGGGTGCCCACGAACCCTGTTTTTAAATGGGCATCGGTCCCGTTCGGGGCACAAGGGACTTCACTTGATGTGACTAAGTCACTTACGCGCCAGCTATCCCCAGCGCGTCATCATTCACCTGCGAGCAATTGCGCACAAGCGCTCTCCAGCTGCTGTTCCTGTTATAGTGCGCCAGCGCTCACCTGTGTGCCAACGCTCTCCGGCTCGCCAGCGCGCCACTGCGCGCCTTCATCCTAATGCGCGCCCACGTTCTCCTGCGCGCCAGCACTCGCCTGCGCGCCAACGATCTCTTGCGCGCCCACGATCTGGGCGCAAAGGGGAAGATAATTTCTTCCCCTGCTCGCCAGCGTTCTTCAACGCGCCATCCTTCACCTACGCGCCCTCCTGTTGTTCCTGATGTGCGCCCTCATGCGCGCCCGCACGCAAGGGATATATCTCCTGCGCGTGCGCGCCCAACGATAGCGCCCTCACGGGCTCTTTGGGATCCTGCGCGCCCGTGCGTGCGCGAACAAAGCGCGCGAGCGCTCATTCAGCTTGCTGCGCGCTCTCTGCTTTCATCGGAACGCGCCCCTGCGCGCCATCGATCACCCGCTCGCCTGTGCGCCAGCGCTCGCCTGCGCGCCAGCGCTCGCCTGCTCGCCTGCTCGTCCGCTCGCCAGCGCTCGCCCGCGCACCAGCGCTCGCCTCATCGCCTACACGCCCTCGCCATCGCCTACGCGCCCTCGCCATCGCCTGCGCGATCCAGGCAAAATTCCATCGCGCGAGCGCCAGTGTGAACCCCAGCGTGATCCCACACGTGAGGCTGCAGGACGACGCGCAGCCTGGTCCTCGTCATCGCATCCCCCCCCCTCCCTGCAAGCACAGAACAGCGCGCATGCCGGAGGGAGGGAGGATTCCGGATAGGTCCAGGAATTTTCCTTCTTCTTTTCAGGTATCTGACAGCAGAGCTGTCAGTCGGTAGCCCTGGTTTGTGTCCCTTGTCAGAGTGGTCGTACAGGCTTAAAATAAGCCTGTTCTCTCTGAGCTGGGCCACAAATCAGTGGCAGTTTCGACTTCCCTGAAGAGGAAGAGAGGAATAGCTGACGTGGTGACTTCTCCAAGGGTGAAACTGACTCCTCGGAAGTCTTTGAGGAAGGCCTCCTCCCCCCCCAGACTTTCTCTCCCTCCCCTTCGGACGAAGATTTCCCGTCCTCAGGGGAGTCTCGTGAGGTGAGGCGTTCCCCCATCGCACCAATGAGGAAAACCCCACCTCGCGCAGAGAAGTCTTCTCGGGTAGGGGTGGAGAAGAGCCTCCCACCAGCACTGTTGGAGTCCTGTATCCCTCCCAGGAGGGAGTCGAAGGACTCAAAGACTATTCCGAAGTCGTCCTCAAGGATTAGAACAGAGCCAGCCAAGCCCTCGGAGAACGTCCACGAGTCCCCCCAAGAAGAGCCTTTGGGGACAGGAGACTTCGCTGCCAGGCCTTCAGGAGGAGAGCTACTGGAGTCAGAGCATGCGTTCTGGCAGGTTCTGACCCTTATGAGGAATCTCAATGTGTTTGCGGACCCAAGGATTCCTCCTCGTGAGAGCAAGGACACGGTCTTGGACCGAGTGTTTGGTACCCAAAAACCCTCTAGGGCCAGCGCGGCTTTGCCCTGGTCCCAAGGGGTTAAGAGTGCCAGAGATAAGGTCGAGGGCCAGCTCTCCGAGCTTGCCTCCGCCAGCCGTTCCAGCGCCGGTAACAAACTCCTCCTCCTGCCTCCTCGTGTCCATCAGAGGAGGTACTTCGACATCATGGAGGAGACTTGTTTAGCTCTTCCCTTACACCACTCTTTGGAAGAGCTTACCAGAGGAGTCCCTCTAGAGAGACTCTCCACCCGGCAAGTGTCTTTCTCGGCTACGGAGATCCTTAGCTTGGAGAAGGTGGCGAAGTGTGCCATGCAGGCAACTTCGTGGCTGGACATCCTGTTACGATTTGAGGACTTGTCCAAGGAGAGTACCAGGAGGGCCATGGAGACCTTTCTACTTTCAGGCACTCGTACCATCGAGTTTCTAGCCCACCAAGTCTCGAACTTGTGGGCTAATACCATCTTGAAGCGTTAAGATACGGTATCTGAGAGATTCCACCAGAAGGTCCCCAGCACCGAGATCACCAGGCTCAGACATTCTTCCATCTTGGGGAGGAATCTGTTTGCGCCTAAGGACGTGGAGCAGGCGGCCGAGAGGTGGAGGAAGTCCAACCAGGACTCTCTCCTACCTAGGGCTTTAACATCAAAGCCCTAAGCCCTATAAACCTCCAGCAACCCAACAACCACGCCCTACCAAGACCATGAAACCGGCAGCGGCAGCGAAGACAACGGTGTCAAAGCCCTTTCCCGTCAAGGACAAGAAAGGCAAAAAGTCCTCTAGGGGAGGGAAAAATCATAGAGGGAGTGGCCGAGGTTGCAAACGCTAGGATTGGTAGTCCCCCTGCATGTCCACCAGTGGGGGAAATGCCTACAAAGTTGCGCAAGCAGGTGGCAGCAACTCTGGGCCGATTCCTGGACGATTTTTGTAATCAGTCAAGGATATCGTGTCCCGTTCATTACATCTCTACCTCCCCTGACAGCGAATCCAATGTCGTTGAGCTCCCTTGCTATGGGATCGGCAAGGGGGCCAAGCCCTTTGGGCAGAAGTCGAGACCATGTTGAAGAAGGGCACTCTCCAAGAGGTCGTCGACGGGTCCCCAGGCTTCTTCAGTCGACTCTTTCTTGTAAAGAAGGCGTCTGGAGGCTGGAGACCAGTCATCGACCTCTCAGCTCTGAACAGGTTTGTTAAGCAGACCTCGTTATGCATGGAGACAGCAGACACGGTCAGACTTGCAGTGAGACCACAAGACTTCATGTGTACACTGGATTTGAAGGACGCGTACTTCCAGATCCCAGTCCATCCGTCTTCAAGGAATTACTTAAGATTCAGCCTAGACAACAAGATCTACCAGTTCAAGGTGCTGTGTTTAGGTCTCTCCACAGCCCCTCAGGTTTTCACTAGAGTGTTCACCCTGATATCGTCGTGGGCACACAGGATCGGCATCCTTCTCCTTCATTATCTGGACGACTGGTTGATCCTAGCAGACTCGGAGTCAGCCCTTCTTCGACACCGAGACAAACTTCTGGGACTTTGCCAAGATCTAGGGATCATGGTAAATCTCGAGAAGTCTTCTCTGCTTCCTACTCAAAGACTGGTATATCTAGGCATGATCATAGACACTAATCTCCACAAAGCCTTCCCATCAGACGACAGGATAGCAAGGCTGAGGAGGGTCGCGAGTCCTTTCCTCAGACAAGAAGAACTCCCAGCCCAATCGTGGTTACGTCTCCTCGGTCACCTCTCATCCTTGGCCCGTCTAGTTCCCATAGGTCGCCTCAGAATGAGATCTATGCAGTGGCGACTCAAGTCCCGGTGGAATCAAGGACACGATTCCCCGGACGTCATGGTCCCTATGGGTCCTGCGGAATGGACGGATCTTCAGTGGTGGGTGACAGACGAGAACCTACGAAGGGGAGTGGATCTTCTCGTCCTCCCCCCGGATTTGATGCTGTTTTCGGACGCCTCAAAGAAGGGTGGATGGCCCACGTTCTGCACCACAGGACCTCAGGCCTGTGGTCAAAATCAGAAAAGTGGCTCCATATAAATCTGCTAGAAATGAAGGCTGTATTCCTAGCCCTTCAACAGTTCCAACAATACCTGGCGGGTCACTGTGTGGTGGTGATGAGCGACAACACCACAGTAGTGGCTTACATCAACAAGCAGGGAGGTACCTCTTCAGAGCAGCTATCCCATCTCGCAGTAGAGATACTGAGATGGACCGAAGCCCACTCGAATCCACTATCGGCTCGCTTCACTCCAGGCAAGAGGAATGTGCTCACCGACAGTTTGAGCAGAGTGTGTCAGATAGTGAATACCGAGTGGTCTTTGGATCATCTAGTAGCCAACAAAGTCCTGACTTTGTGGGGTTCCCCGACTGTGGATCTGTTCGCTACAGCGCTGAACTTCAAGCTTCTGCTGTACTGTTCCCCAGTCCTGGATCCCAAGGCACTCTGGCAAGATGCCTTCCAACAATGGTGGGACAACATCGACGTATATGCCTTTCCCCCGTTCTGTCTGATGAGGAGGGTGTTCAACAAGACCAGAATATCAGTCAATCTCTTGATGACCCTTACAGCTCCGCTATGGCATCACGCGGAATGGTTACCAGACCTTCTGCAACTCCTAATGGAACTTCCGTGAGAACTCCCTCCACGACACGAGCTACTCAAACAACCACACGCCAACATCTTTCACAAAGCCGTAGCTTTACTTCGACTTTAGGCCTGGAGACTATCCAGCATCTCCTTGCAGAGAGAGGATTTTCGCAACAGGTTGCGAACAGGATGTCTGGACACCTGCGAAGGTCATCCGCAGGGGTCTACCAGGCAAAGTGGAGAGTTTTCCGTAGTTCGTGTCGTGGAAGGGGTATCTCTCCACTCGATGCCACTATTCCAGCAATAGCGGAGTTCTTCATGTCTCGGCAGTGAAAGGCTATCGCTCGGCCTTAAGTCTAGCCTTCAGGCTCAAAGAAGTGGACATTTCTACTTCGCTGGAACTTTCCCTACTCACACGAAGTTATGAACTTACCTGCCCTCAGTCGGAAGTGAGACCTCCTCCATGGAACGTGGTTCGAGTTCTCAGGTCTCTTAGGAGATCTCCCTATGAACCATTACACCAGGCTTCAGATCGCCACCTGACTTGAAAGACGGTGTTCCTACTAGCTTTGGCCTCGGCCGAGCGAGTCAGTGAACTTCATGGTCTCTCGTATGACATCACCCATTCAAGGGGATGGGGGGAGGTAACGTTCAGATTCGTCCCTGAGTTTGTTGCTAAGACTCAGAATCCGGGAGTGCCGGACCCTCAGTTCGACTCCTTCCAGATTTCGAGTCTTCGTTCTGTAACAGATAACCTAGACCATCTCCTACTGTGCCCAGTAAGGGGTCTGAGGCTATATCTCAAAAGAACGGCTGCAGTTCGTCCCCAAGTGCAGGCATTGTTTGTGTCCACTGTAAGGACAAAGAGGATGGTTACCAAGAATACTATCTCAGCTTGGATTAGTAAGGCAATCCATCTATCCCTGAATCCTGACCCTCCTCCGTCATGTCGCCCTAGAGCACAAGATGTCAGGGGCGTAGCTACGTTCCTGGCCTTCAAAAAGGACTTCTCAGTGACACAGGTTCTACAAGCAGGGGTGTGGAAGCGTCAGACGACCTTCACAGCCCACTACCTGCAAGACGTGACCCACAGGAGGCTCGATACTTTCTCTATCGGCCCTGTGGTGGCTGCACAACAGCTGGTTTAAACCTCAAGCTCCTTAATGGACGAGTAGCAGAAGGTTGAGGGCATTGTTACCCGGTTTTAGTCTGCATGAATGAAAAGTTTTGTTTGGCCCTTATTCTTTTCTTCATCCTCCCTCTCTTGGGGAAAGCACCATCCTGGGTTCTCTGCAGAGCTGACCTCAAACCACTGCAGGTAAACAATGTCTCCTTGTGTTCCTAGTATTAAGCTAATACTGTCACGTCCCCATACTCTGACGAGGTGGTATGAGGTGAGAGTCCTAGCCTAAAGTTTCCATCTAAAGGACTTCAGGTCAATTTCCAAGGACAAGTCACTCTTCAAACCTTCACAAACAGCTTACGTAGGCCACAGCCTTGCACAGCAAGGTGCTAGCGAGGTGCAGGGACTCCTTATTGTTGAGTGCTGACACACTCAGATACTGAGTCCCCGGGCAAAGCCAAAAGCCAGTACTGCCCGGGATTTACCATCCTGCCTGAGGGTTGAGTCACCCATATTAAAAAGCGTGGTTTGTATTTCAGTTACGGAACAAATGACAAATTTGTAGGTAATTTGTATTTTTCTAACTATACAAGCCTTAGCTATTTAATCAAACTTGCCCGCCAGCCCTATCCCCCGTGAAGTCCTACCGCTCAGCAAAGTGAGCTCAGCACAGGTGTGTGTGAGGTGGTGGGTAGCAAGCTACCCTCCCTACCCCCCGCTAACTAGCGGTGGGGTAGTAAACCCTCGTTAAAATTCTAATGGCTCGTCATTTCAGTTGCACCGAAAGTAATTACTCATATTAAATAGCTAAGGTTCGTATAGTTAGGAAAAATACAAATTACCTATGAGTTTGTCATTTTTTTTCAATTTGTTAGAACTCCTAATCTTTTTTTTATATCCTGTGCAAAATTTATTAGATAATTTTGTTTGATCACCAAACTTTTTGAGTTCTGGGGCATGCAGCCTCCAAGGTTTTACTGTACTGTATTTAAACAACTAGGTTTAGTTTTAAGTTAATGGTTTTCTTACCATTTGAAAAACTAGGCTTTCTATGTAGAATTTATTATGCTATTGAAATATGTGTATGTTTTAGTCTTTATGAAACTAACAGTATTGTATATCCATTCATAGCTTTGGGAGTCATCCTGATTGTTGTTAGACCAAGGTGGACATTTTGGCTAGTGTGATGGATGAAAAAATACCAGAAACCTCAACAGAAGAGGAGATTTTGACTCGTCATCGCAAAGAAAAGAAAGATTTGCAAGGTAAAATTTGTGTACTGTACTGTATTATATTCTTGAAATATGCTTACTCAATTTGAAATCCTAGTTGTTCCTACACAAAAAAAACCCTCTTCATTTAAATGGGTTTACTCCGTTGTGGTTTGGCTACGACCAGAATTAGGAAATTGTGGGATTCTGGTAAGAGTGGCTGAGTCAGCAGAATTCATATAACTTAACTCATGGTTGTTATTCCAGTCAGACATCTGCTTTGACCACTGTCCATGCTACAAAGCTTTTTGCTTTTTCTTTTTCTTTACTATCAGTGCATTTGTGATTGAGTGGTTTTTAAGTGAATATGAGAAGCTACCCCAGTCTTGGAGATAGTCCTTGTGGCACCTTCATAAACAGTGGAGGTAGATACTAATCCTTTGTGGCCTGATTGTTGTGGTAAGCAATGCTCTTTGCTCTTTTACCTCTTCTTGTAATTTTTGCAGGGATTAGCTGCCCGCTCAATATGAGAGATACAATAGTTGTCGGAAGAAGAAAGCTAAGTTGGATCATTTCCCTTCTGCTTCTTCCTCTGCTAAGAGCAAGAATCAGAAGCCTTTCAGATCCTTCCTTATTGGAGTTTCTGTTACCCAAAGAAGACAGCATTTTGTGCTTCGTTTTGTAGATGTGGTATCACCTATTGTGATTAGTGAATCCGAGATCTTACACAGTGTTGTAGATACTCGGTTTCAGCCCTTATACAGCCAGAGCAAGAGACGTTACAGATTACGTTAGTCTCACCAGCCTATATGAACCTTAACAGAACCTTTACAGATCAGGAAGTTTTTTCCTCCATGATGCAAGAAGACTCCCCAGTGAGAATATTTAAAGTATCATGTAAATATATGCCTCCTCGAACTCCACACCGAGAGGTGACAGATCAGCCTATTTTATCAGGTACAGAAACACAGTTAGAAGGAGCTTAATATTCTTCGTTCTCCACTCACAACTATTCTGACCTTTCTTTAACTCTTAAGAGGTCCTAAAGGTAAATCTTCCACTCAAAAGGAAGCAACTAGCTTCTCTCCAAGGAAGACTTCTTATTCTTTTCAAATTTTTCAGGTAGACCTCACCTGGAATTACAGACCTGGTTGTATCATCCAAGTGCAAGTACAATTTTAGCTCTGTACACACACAGGCTCACAAATGAGTTCCATGCTTGATTTTGGGTACAGTATATTTCTGGATGCAGATAAACACTCAAGAAGGAAAAATGTTCCCATCTCAATGCAGAATTGAGAGACTCATGGAAATGGCTTGTCTCTTCCTCTTGTAAGGCTTACTCCAAGCTCATCTGTGGCTTAGCCTTTTAGAGCACTTAACCTCCATGAAGCGTCTGGTGCCCAACGACTGCCTTTGCATTTGGTCTCTCCAATGGCAGCTGAAAACATTCTGATCTCAGCACAGGGACCCTGTGGACCTTTAGGCTCCGATAGAGCCAGAGCAAAAGAGGGACTTGAGTTGGTGGTTGCTAGATGTCAACCTTCTCTAGGGAGTAGATCTTTTCACTCCCCCCCCTGATTTGATGCTCTTCATGGATGCGTCAAAAGAAAAGTGGGAGGCTCACATGTTTCAGCAAATGTCCTCTGGGCAGTGGTCTGATTCTGATCGGCAGTGTCAGCTACATAAATCATCTGGAAATTAGGGCAGCTTTTTTAGCTCTCAGGCACTTACAACACCTCCTTTCAGACCACTCTGTAATGTTGATGAGCAAAACTTGACGATAGTGGTAATATATAACTAAACTAGCAAGGAGTTACTTTTTCACAGCAGCTTTGCCTTCTGGCCTTGAAAATTCTGCATTGGACAGAAGAGAATTTGATCTCCATGTCAGTCTGGTTTGTTCCAGGCAAAAAGAACATTCTCCAGACATTCTGAGCAGGAAGACTGATAGTTGGATCCGAATGGTCTTTGCATCCCCGGGTAGCCAACAAAGTCCTGACACTGTAGGGTTCGCCGATAATAAACCTGTTCGCTGATAATAAACCTGTTCGGGATGTCCCTCATCCAGAAGCTTCCTGTGTTCTGTTTTCTAGTACCAGACCCACAGGCAGCCTTCCAGGATGCCTTTCAACATCTCTGGGATAACATGGATGTCTATGCATTCCCCACGTTCTGTCTAATGAGGAGAGACTTCAATAAAATGAATGCATCACAAGATCTGTTGATGAACCTGATAGCTCCACTGTGGCAGCAAGCAGAATGGTTTCCAGACCTTCTACTTCTGCTGACAAAGGTACCCAGGGAGTTGCCATCCCTCCACAACCTGCTTCAGCAACCATATGCAGAGTTTTTCCACAGAGCAGTCGCTTCCCTATGACTTCACGCCTGGTAGTTATCCAGCATCTCCTTCTCTCAGAGAGGCTTTTAGCTTACAGTGGTGAAATGGATGTCTGGGTACCTCAGTCTACCAGGTGAAGTGGACTATCTTTTGTGGTTGGTGTCTCTCCACTCGATGACACTATTCCCTTGATAACAGAGTTTTTGTTATTCCTCCGTGAGGAAAAACTGCTTGGTCTTGGCGGGGGGGGGGGGGGGGGGGGGAGGCTTTTGCTCAACCCTGAGCCCTCTATACTGAATGAAGTAGACATTTCCTCCTCAACAGAATTATCTTTATTCATATAGAGTTTTGAGCTTACATGCCTTCAGTCAGAAGTTAGATCACCTCTGGAACATTGTGAAAGTGCTATGCTCCGTGAAAGGAACTCCTTAATAACCGCTGAGTCAAGCATCAGATAAAAAATTGATTCTTAAGACGGTTTTCCTTCTTGCCCTTGCCTTTGTCAAGATGGTCAGCGATTTCCATGGTCTACCTTGCGATGTTGCCCAGCCAAAGGGATGAGAGCTGGTAACACTAAGCTTTGTCCCTGTGTTTATTGCTAAGACTTGGAATCTGGCTGTAGCAGAATCTAGGTTTGGGTCGTTTCAGAATTTTAGTCTTCGTAATGTACAGTAACTGACAATCCTGTTCAGATTTTACTATGTTCTCTGAGAGCGCTGAGGTGCTGTCTCAAGCGCACAGCAAGAGCTTACCCATAAATTGAGTGCCTGCTTGTGAGTATGGGCAGGGTTAAGAGGAGAATCACAAAAAATACGGTTTCTACGTGGATTAGCAGGTTTTGACTGTGCCCTAAATTTTCACTCTTCACAACAGAGTAGAAAACCCAAAGCTCATGACAGTATAGGTGTAAGTATGTCCCTAGCATTCAGAAAATTTTTTTCTGTGGCACAGGTATTGCAAGTGGCCATTTGGTGAGAGCAATCAGCCTTCACCTCTTATTACCTGCAAGATATAACCCACAAGAACATAGATATATTTACTCTGCTACCTGTGGTGGTCATTGAATAGGTGGTTTAGCTATCTCAGTTCCCTTACATGGCTAGTAGCAGTCGGTTGAGGGTGGATGTTACCCGGTGTTAGTCTGAGATGAATGGATAGAATGACTGTCCTCTTCTTCCTTTATCTTCCCTTCCCTTGGGGTACAGTCTCCAGTAGACTCTGCAAGTTGGCCAACCTCTGACTACAGGTAAGAACCCAGGTTACGTGTGTGGTCTGAAATATTTTATATACTGTATTTTATGACCCCAGTCTCCTTGCGAGGGGGAGTTGGGCAATGTCTAGGTTCAAGATGTGTGAAATATCACTCTTTACTCTTACTTGTTCAAATCTCATTGCTTGTTTTCACTCATTGTTATTATTATTATTATTATTATTATTATTATTATTATTATTATTATTATTATTATTATTATTATTATTATTACTACTACTAACTAAGCTACAACCATATTGGAAAAGCAGGAGGCTATAAGTCCATGGGCTCTAATAGGGAAAATTAGCCATTGAGGAAGGGAAATAGGAAACTAAATAAACTGCAAGAGAAGTAATGAACAATTAAAATGAAATATTTTAAGACCAGTACAACATTAAAATACATTTTTCATATATAAACTATACAAAACTTAGAAAAGAAGAGGAAGAGAAACAGGATAGAATAGTCTGCCTGAGTGTACCATCAAGCAAGAGAACTTTAAGCCAAGACAGTGGAAGACAATGATTCAGAGGCTTTGGCACTACCCAAGACTAGAGAACAATGGTTCAGTTTTTTTTCAATTTTGGTGTGTCCTCCTAGAAGAGCTGAGTACCATAGCTTAAAGAGTCTCACCTACCCTTACCAAGAGTAAAGTAGCCACTGAGCAATTAGTGTAGTAGTAAACCCCTTCAGCAAAGAAGAATGGTTTGGTAATCTCAGTGTTGTCAGGTGTATAAGTATAGAGGCGACTGTGAAAAGAATAGGCCAATCTATTTGGTGTATGTGTAGGCAATAGAAAAATGAGCTGTAACGAGAGAGAGGGATCCAATGTATGACTGTCTGGCCAGTCAAAGAACCCAAGAACTCTCTTGCCGTCAAACTTTACAGCATTAACAGGTTGAAAGTCTGTGAGGTTTCAGGTCACTTCTCTTATGCTCATAAGGTACCTTAGATCAGTTTTCCAGCTAGTTGGAGTTTGGACTTTTATCCACCTAAGGGTGAGTCTCCTTAGTAAAGAACAAAAGGTTTGTGTTTGTGTAGGAACAAATGACTAATTTGGAAGGAAATTGTATTTTTCCTAAATATGCAAACGTCAGTTCTTTACTCATACATGACCCGCCATCACCTGTTCATCTAAAAATTCTGCCTGCGATCAAAAAAGTGTGGGATTCATGGGCTGAGTGTGTGAGTGGCATGGTCGGTCTACCCCCCGCTAACTAGTGCCGTCTCATTGACACCTCAGGCAAAAGTTTATGACTAGAGATGGTGATTGGGTACTAGCTAATGCATTGTCTCTGACTGTTGTGTGGTTCTTTTGATTGTGCGGTGATGCATAGTAATGAATTTACTTACAGCAGACGATTTTGTAATTTTTCTACACTAGCATCCAATTTTGACAAGGAACCAATCGAGTGACGACTGCTTTTGCCTTTTCTTTAAAATGGCAGTAAAATAAGTGAAAACCCCATGATCAGAGTATGAACACTTCATTGTTGGCATATGGACCCTGCATGACTGATTTTGTACTGTCTCATTAGTATTTGTCCACAAAAATTGCCCATGCGACATAAAAGTTTTAGCTCTGAGCCTGATATTGTACAAGGCTTGTAAACCATCTTAAATCTAAATGCTCCAAGAATGATTTTCTCATATTCAAAGTTACTCATAAACTTAGGTACTACTTTATAAGGAATATTAAGGCTCCAGCCATTATTTATAGTTTTTTCTCAAACTAATACAGTATCTCTATTACATAACCTAATGGGAAGGTCTGATAGTACTGTAATTTGTAAATACTTCACTGTTTGTAACAAAATACAGTACAATACAGTACTGTATATCATTATGTAAATTTGAATTGAACTAAAAAAAATTCCATACTACTGTATATACTGTAGAAAGATTTAAAAGTACTGCCTCCTCTACACTCCCTTAAGTATTACTTTTGGTGTGATTGTCATTTAGTATCAAAATTGGTTTCAAGTAAATCTTCTGCCATTATTGCAATTATGTTAATAATGCAATGCATTTCAATTATTTACTATTTGAGATAATATCCCACTTTCTTACCTATAAATATTTGCTCTGGAATCTCCTCAGTTTAGACAAAGATTCGAGACTTAATGTTCAACTTCTTAAATTTGTACATAGTTGGCGCACTGGTATCTTTGAGCTGACTGACCGTTTTCACCAACGGTTCCCAGACTTCACCATTACTATTGCTCAAAGCAGCATGTCAGGGAGGGATATTACTTTATGAAACACGTCAAATGATTACTGTGGTGTTCGTATGTATGCATGGAACTTGGCTTAGGAAAACAACAAAAGCTTGAAGCACTGAAATATATCCAAAGGATGAAATAATATCACTGATAGAAGAGAAAAGTGACGAATTATAAATAACCAGCCCGACCAATATTGTAACAACGCCCAAAACTAAAGATGATAATAAGAACAAAATAAATATGAACGTCAAAAATTGCGAAGACAAATACCTACAATATACGATTAAGAACAAACGCAAACACTAATTAAAACCATCGTGACCTACCAACAGATAAAAGGAGCTAGATGTCTTCCTAAGAGGAAGCTTATATTTCAATTAAGATGTTTATAGTTCATTTATCCCTAATAGGCATGATCTAGCAAAACTAATAGTTACTAAATAATAATTTCAGTACTTTAATTACTTTTCAGGAAAAATAATTGCATGCATCGTTGACTGTTCAGACAAGACTAATACTTTTCCCGTGTTTCACTTGCAGCTAAGATCCAGCAACTTAAGAAAAGTGTAAACAAAGACAAGAAAAAGAAAAAAGAAATAACAGCAGAAATAACACGTCTTGAACAGGAACAGGAGAGTCGCCATGCAGAAGAACTTGCTTTGATAGTAGGCCATAAAGAGGTTTTAGAAGATCAGAAAGAACAGGTAGGCTAGATTCATGTAATTTTTGTGATTTAAGGTATCAGCAAGCAAAGAAATATTGAAAAGGAAGTTATTTTGAATAGGTTTTACCATTGAAGATTATATTTTCATGTCATCTTGATGACCAGTCTTGGGAAAGTCTCTATATCTAATTACTTCTTGCCAATCTTTAGGACCATTTTCTGTGAATTATTAATAAAATTTTCCTGTAGATTTTTCCATAGACTTGTTTATTCAGAAACCAAACAAATTCATACTCTATTGATACATTATAGATACAGGAGACCATGTGAGTAATGCCTAATTTTTTTTTGGGGGGGAGGGGCAGCTACACTATTGGCTCTCTCTATTTTCATTAACAACTTAAGCAGAAAAGTTACACCTCTTTCAACTGGACTAGATTCTATTTAAGATTAATGTGTTCTTACATGTATACAAACCCTTGTCCTTTAGTAGGAGTATGATATCAGCAAAGCTGGAATATGGTTGTTAGAAGCTTACTGTTTGACGAGGTATAGGGAGATACTGGTGGATGGCGTGGAAGCTCCACCCCCATATCATTATACTGACTATCCATTTTGATTTCAGCCGCAGAAAAGTGGACACATATTTTTTCCGTAACCGAAATACAAACCACGCTATTTAAATAGGGTATTACTTTCGGCGTTAGTGAAATGACTAGCCATTAGATTTTTAACGAGGGTTAACTATCCCCTCGCTAGTTAGCGGGGGTTAGGGGAGGGGTAGCTAGCCATCCCTCCCCCCTCACACACCGGTGAACTGATTCTCTTCACTTTTGGCTCGGGTGATGGTCAGATGTGTCTGCTCTCACCCTCGCATTGACAGCCTTAATATTTTTTGCTTTCTCTTTCAGTTTGTGTGTTTGGAAGTTGGCCTCTCTCCTTATCATGCAGAAATGCCCTGGTTTACCCGACCGCCCTTGTGGGACTTATATGTCGGTGGTCGAGACGGACCCTCACACCTTGTGTCCGTTCTGCAGAGGTCAACGGTGTGATAGGGATAAAGTGTGCAGTGAGTGCAGGGAGTGGTCTACCTCCCAGTGGGAGAGGTTTTCCCGGCGACGGAAGAAGAAGTCTAAGCGGGATCTTTCTCCTTCAAGGGTTTCCTTGAAGAAGGAAAATTCCAAGGACACTTCTCCCGTTGCCCGGACCTCCTCCGAAGCTCCCGCTCGATCGGTCTCTTGTGAGAGGCCGTCGAGTGGTAGCGTAGGCCGTTCTTTTGTTGACCGACCTCGGGGTTCGGGAGAGGGAGTTGCCTCCCATAGCGAGACAGCTCCTCCTCCTCCTCCGGGGGAGGATTTATCTATTTCTGCTTCTGTTTATAATGATGATTTATTGCAGCTTTGGGCTTCCTTGGGGCTTAAGGGTTCTCCCTCCAGGGAAGCCCTGTTTGACTTGATCCAGTAAGGCACAGCTGTCAAACAGTCGTCGGTGATAGCGGAGGTTGACCCTCTGTCTATCGTCGACGTTGTTGTGGCAGAGGCTTCCGACGGCTCGGGTCAAACCCCTGCCTTAGGTGCTGATGTTGCTGAAGGCTCAGTTCCCCCCTCCGAACATCCTTCGAGGGAGGAGCTGAATACAACGGTTTCTCCTGCAGGTGAATCTCCCCCTCGGGGGAATTCACTGACAGAGACTCCTCTTCGGAGGACCGACGATGGTGTTCCTGCTTCCAATGGACATATCCGTCGCAAGGCTCGACCTCCTCTTCGCTGTAGAGGTCTTCCTTCTCCCCACAAGGCAGTTAGGAGGCGCCTCTTCGGCTCCTCGCCCTCGCCATCCCCCGCAAAGGATCCTCCTTGTCGTGAGTCGACCGTTACAGCCGCATCTCTGGACCTCTCTGCAGATCGTTCGCGATCTCCTACGCCTGCCAGACCTGCTGACACTCCTTCACCGTTCATGGCAGTTGATGCACAGTGGGTGCCCTCGCACCGTTATCCAATGGGCACCGGTCCCTTTGGGGCAAAAGGGCTTGTCTCACAATGTGAGCAAACCCCCTAAGTGCCAGGTTTTAGCTGTGCGCCCACGTTCTCCTGCGCGCAGCTACGCGCAAGCGTTCTCCTGTTCCTGCTGTTGCTGAGTGTCCTCCTGTGCCGGAAATAACGCGCCAGCGATCTCCTATGGCAGAGTCGACATGTCAGCGCTCTCCTGCTCGCCATCGATCTCCTACTCGCCATCGATCTCCTACTCGCCAGCGCGCTTCTAATCGCAAGCGATCTCCTGTACACCAGCGATCTCCTCCTCGCCAGCGCACATCTGTGCGCCCTGATCGTGGTACGCGCCCTACGCGCCCATGATCTCCTGCGCGCCCACGATCTCCAGCTCGCCAGCGACACTCCCACGCGCGCCAGCGCATAACTACGCGCCATCGCTCTCCCGCGTGCCCAGGATCTTCGGATCTGGGCGTAGGAAGGAAACCTCATCCATCTCCTTCTCGCCAGCGTTCACCTGCGCGACCTCGGAACTCGCCCTCTCGTCAACCCTCGCCTATGTGCCATCGCGCTCAGTCACCTTCGCGCCCACAGGTTCCAGCTCCTACAGTGCGCACTTCCAGAGGTGGACGGGATATCACGCGCCCACGAGCGATCTCCTTCACGTGCTTCTAAGCCTGCTGATCCTGCGCCCCATCTGCCTTCTCCAGATCGCGCACTTGCACGCCAGCGATCTCCGGTGTGTCCGCGCGCCCCATCGCCTGCGCGCCATCACTCTCCAGCACGCCCACGTGCCCACGAGCCTGCTTGCAGAAGATCACCTGCGTACCCACGCGCAACCTCACCTGTGCGCAGTCGCTCACCTGCTCGCCCTGCGTGCCATCGCTCTCCTGTGCGCAATCGCTCGCCTGCGCTCCGTCGTTCACCTACGCGCTGTCATTCTCCTGGTCGCCAGCACTCGCCCACACCCTCGCCTGCGCGTTCACGCACACCCTCACCCGCGCGCCCACGCGCCCGCGCGTCCTAGCGAGTTCTGGAGCCAGAACAGTCAGGTCATCTTCTTCACGACCCCCCCCCCCCCCCTCCCGCAAGCGCAGAACAGCGCACTCGCAGGAGAAGGGGAGGTCTTCAGAGAGGTCTAGGCAACAATCTTCTTCCCTTCTTTTCTGGCAGGCCCTATGGTATCTACTCCAAAGGATCGCCCGATCCCTTTCCCTCCAGCGGGAGTCTCTGACACTGTGTTTGTCAGTAAGCAGCCATGGTTTGGGTCCCTTATCAGAGCTGTCGTCCAGGCTGTTAAGCCTGCCTTCGCTGATTTGGGTCTCAAACCAACGGCAGATCCGACCCCACTGAAGAGGTAGAGAGGAGTAGAAATCGTGGTGACTTCTCCCAGGGTCAAACTGGCTCCTAAGAAGTCCGTAAGGAAGGCTCGTTCCCCCACGGACATTCTCTCCTACTCTTGTGGACGAAGCTTTTCCGTCTTCAGGAGAATCTACCGAGGTGAGACCTTCTCCCACCACACCAATGGGAGAGACCCCACCGCAAGTAGGAGAATCGTCCCGTGTTGGGGCGGAGAAGAGCCCTCAGACTTCGTTGCTGGAGTCCTGCATCCCTCCTAGAAGGGAACCCAAGGACTCAAAGACTATCCCGAAGTCTTCTTCCAGGATTCGACCAGAGCCAGCGAGACCCCCATTAGAATGTCCACGTGTCCCCCCAAGTAGAGCATCTGGGGACAGGAGATTTTGCTGCCAGTTCACCAGGAGGAGAGCAGCAAGAGTCAGAACATGCCTTCTGGCAAGTCTTGACTCTGATGAGGCATCTCAACGGGTTCAAGGACCCGGAGATCGCCCCTCGTGAGGGCAAGGACACGGTCCTGGACCGAGTCTTTGGCACTCAGAAACCCACTAAGGCCAGTGCGGCTTTGCCTTGATCCCAAGGGGTTAAGAGTGCCAGGGATAAGGTTGAGGGCCAGCTCTCCGAGCTCGCCTCCTCCAGCCGTTCCACTGGTGGCAACAAGCTCCTCCCACCTCCTCGTGTCCAACAGAGGAGGTATTTTGAGATCATGGAGGAGTCTTGTTTAGCTCTTCCACTCCACCACTCTGTGAAAGAACTTGCAAGGGGAGTCGAGAGAGACTCCAGCCGGCAAGTGACATTTTCGGCAACGGAGATTCTGAGTCAGGAGAAGGTCGCAAAGTGTGCCATGCAGGCCACTTCGTGGCTGGATGTCTGGCTGGGGTCTCTGGGCATCCTGCTGCGATCTGAGGATCTATCCAAGGAGAGCACCAGGAAGGCCTTGGAGACCTTCTTCCTTTCGGGCACGCGCACCATTGAGTTTCTGGCCCACCAAGTCTCGAACTTGTGGGCAAACTCGATCCTGAAACGACGTGATGTGGTGACCGAGAGGTTCCACTCAAAGGTCCCAGCTGTGGATGTCTGCAAGCTCAGACACTCTTCCCTCCTGGGAAAGAGTTTGTTTGAGCCCAAGGATGTGGAACAGGCAGCTGAGAGGTGGAGAAAGTCGAACCAGGATTCTCTTCTCCAAGGCCTCTTACAACAAAGCCCTACAAACCTCCAGCACCTCAACAACCTCGCCAGTCCAAGACGATGAAACCGGCAGTGGCAGCAAAGACGACGGTGTCCAAGCAGCAGCCCTTTCATGTCAGAGACAAGAAGGGCAAAAAGTCCTCCCGGGGGAGGCAAGAATCCTAAAGGGAGTGGCCGAGGCTGCAAACGCTAGGATTGGCAATCCCCCTGCATGTCCACCAGTGGGGGGATGCCTAAAAAGTTGCGCATTCAGGTGGCAGCAACTCGGGGCCGATTCCTGGACGATCTCTGTGAGCAGTCAGGAATATCGTGTCCCGTTCATAATATCTCTTCCTCCCCTGACAGCGAATCCAGTGTCGTTGAGCTCCTATGCCATGGGATCGGCAAAGGGGCTAGCCCTACAGGCAGAAGTCGAGACCATGCTGAAGAAGGATGCTCTCCAGGAGGTCGTCGACGGCTCTCTAGGCTTCTTCAGTCGACTCTTTCTTGTAAAGAAGGCGTCTGGAGGCTGGAGACCAGTCATCGACCTCTCAGCTCTGAATAAGTTTTCATACAAACTCCGTTCAGCATGGAGACAGCAGACACGGTTAGACTTGCAATGAGACCGCAAGACTTCATGTGTACACTGGATCTGAAGGACTCGTACAGTACTTCCAGATCCCTATCCATCCGTCTTCAAGGAAGTACTTAAGATTCAGCCTAGACAACAAGATTTACCAGTTAGAGGTGCTATGTTTCGGTCTCTCCACAGCACCCCAGGTATTCACCAGAGTGTTCACCCTGATCTCTTCGTGGGCACACAGGATCAGCATCCGTCTCCTCCGTTATCTGGACGACTGGCTGATCCTGGCAGACTCTGAATCGACCCTTCTTTGACACCGAGACAAGCTTCTGGGAATTTGCCAAGGTCTAGGGATCATGGTAAATCTCGAGAAGTCTTCTCTGCTTCCATCTCAACGACTGGTATATCTAGGCATGATATTGGACACCAATCTCCACAAAGCCTTTCCATCAGATGACAGGATAGCAAGGCTGAGGAGGGTCGCAGATCCTTTCCTCAGACGAGAAGAGCTTCCAGCCCAATCGTGGTTACGTCTCCTAGGTCACCTTTCCTCCTTGGCCCGTCTAGTTCCAAATGGCCGCCTCGGGATGAGATTCGTGCAATGGCGGCTCAAGTCCCGGTGGAATCAAGGCCACGATTCCCCGGACATTCTGGTCCCTATGGGTCCTGCGGAACGGATGGACCTTCAGTGGTGAGTGACCGACGAAAACCTCCGAAAGCGAGTGGATCTTCTGGTCCTCCCCCCGGATTTGATGCTGTTCTCGGATGCTTCAAAAGATGGGGGGGGGGGGGGGGGGGGGGAACGTTCTGAACCACAGGACCTCAGGCCTATGGTCAGAATCAGAAAAGTGCCTCCACATAAATCTGCTAGAGATGAAGGCCGTATATCGGGCACTTCAACAGTTCCAACAAACCCTGGTGGTGGTGATGAGCGACAACACCACGGTAGTGGCTTACATCAACAAGCAGGGAGGTACCTTTTCACAACAGCTATCCCATCTTGCAGTAGAGGTACTGAGATGGACCGAAGTCCACTCGATTCCACTATCGACTCGCTTCATTCTGGGCAAAAGGAATGTGTTCGCCGACAGTCTGAGCAGAGCATCACAGATAGTGAGTACCGAGTGGTATTTGGATCCCCTAGTAGCGAACAAAGTCCTGACTTTGTGTGGGTTCCCCGACAGTGGACCTGTTCGCGACAGCCTTGAACTTCAAGCTTCTGCTGTACTGTTCCCCAGTCCCGGACCCCAAGGCATTCTGGCAAGATGCCTTCCAACATCGACGTTTACGCCCTCCCACCATTCTGTCCGATGAGAAGGGTGTTCAACAAGACAAGAATATCGGTCAACCTGTCAATGATTCTAATAGCTCCGCTATGGCATCACGCAGAGTGGTTCCCGGACCTTCTGCAGCTCCTGACGGAACTCCCGAGAGAACTTCCTCCACGACACAAGCTACTCAAGCAACCACACTGCAACATCTTCCACAAAGCCGTAGCATCGTTTCGGCTTCACGCCTGGAGACTATCCAGCATCTCCTCACAGAGAGAGGCTTTTCGCAACAAGTTGCGGAAAGGATGTCGCGGTACCTGCGAAAGTCATCCGCAGGGGTCTATCAGGCGAAGTGGAGAGTCTTCTGTGGTTGGTGTCGTGGAAGGGGTATCTGTCCCCTCGATGCCACTATTCCAGCAATAGCGGAGTTTTTTGTGTATTTGCAAGAAGAAATGCGCCTTTCAGTATCGGCAGTGAAAGGCTATCGCTCAGCCTTAAGCCTAGCCTTTAGGCTGAAAGGAATGGACATTTCCTCCTCGCTGGAACTTTCTCTACTTATTCGAAGCTTTGAGCTTACCTGCCCTCAGTCGGAATTGAGACCTCCTCCATGGAACATGGTTCGAGTCCTCAGGTCTCTTAAGAGATCTCCGTTCGAACCATTAGGCCAGGCTTCAGATAGTCACCTGACTTGGAAGACGGTGTACCTACTCGCATTGGCCTCGGCCAAGCGAGTCAGCGAACTTCATGGTCTCTCGTACGACGTCGCCCATTCAAGGGGATGGGGGAGGTAACGTTCGGGTTCGTCCCTGAGTTTGTGACTAAGACTCAAAATCCTGGGTTCTGGAGAGGGAGGTCTCAACCTTCCGGACTCACCAGTGGTAGCTTATACACCCCCCCCTGGAACCCCCCCAAGCGGCGGCGCGAGCCCTAATCCACGCCCCCTTGGGCGGAGTTACCAGAGACGAGCGGGTTGACTCGGCAATGGAAGTCACATTTCTGAAGTTGACTTCGGCACAGAACGTTCTCCTCTTTTTCCCTCCCGCTGCTCCCAACATTTGCTGATTTTCATTATCCTGCACTCAGCAACCAGAGTAATATCTCAGCCCACGGCTTAATTATGTCTAGGCAAATTCTTACCTCCGCGGAGGTGCATCGGCTTAGCGAAGACTCCAGCGGAGAGGAGAACGTAATCAGTAACGAAAAACGCACACAATCGACTGCAGATAGTGATATGCCTTCTAATTCTGATATCGTAAATATGTTACTACAACAGAATCAAACTCTTATGCAAATCATCCAGAAAAGGTAAGGTTTTAAATTCTGTTTACAACGAAAACGTCATATGGAAAACAGCTGATTTAGACTAATGCCGTCACAAATGCAAATGGCGGCCCCCATACGTAAGCTTGTTATGATTTGAATGCTTAGAGCAGGCACTTCCGAACATAGCGTAAGTAGCTTAAGCAAAGCATGTGCATGATTACTACACGATTAATAGGTATAAACAAACTAAATACTCCAATTTTTATATATTACAAAATTATAATTAAGCACACAAAACAAATTGCTTGCCTGACACATTAAAAGCACGCGCTTAATAGGCAGTAGGCTAGACCACAGGTAAGTTCGAGCTTACATTTTTCGCTTTAAACCTATCGACACTAGCCTAGGCCCTGGGGGGCTATCTGATAAGGGTTACATATGAGGCAGGTCTAGTTTATTAATAATAACAGATTTAAACTTATCATTCACTTAAATATGGCACTGAATTAACCTAAGAGGGCTATTTGAGTCGTGAACCCCATTGCCTGACTTCAGCCTTCTAGGTCCGCTGCTGTCCATATTTACTATACCTGTTGAACAAAATTTCAATTATTCTATGGTAAATAAATCACTGATATTAAACATTCATCTCGGCAGAAGTGGTTCACCTGCTAAGAAGAATGAGGCTCCCCCTCCTACTAAGCGCTCAAGACGATCACCTGAATTACCTGAAAGTGCAAATTTAGACCTCTTTTCCTTTTATAATAATGGAGACGAAAGTGATTACGAAGATTTCAACCTTCTTACATTCAATAAACCCATTCCTTCATATATTTCCACCAATTTCAAAGCTGAACCATCTTTTCATAGAGAAGGGAAAATTCAATTGAATAATTCACTAGTAGCATTAACTTTCAGTGAAGGCCATAGTGATAACCGGGATAAATTCTTTGTTAGTAGTCAAAATAAGGAGTTCTCAGCCTTTTTTAAATTAATTAATACTCCAAAGTTGAATTTCTGGCCTGAAGGTAAGGTATTTGATGACAGTTATAAGAGAAAATTTTTTTATGACATTGAAAATATTAAAATGAGTATTTCTGCCTTTCAAGGGCATGCAGCACTGGCACACATTGTATACCCCTCCAAAGTAAATGACATTGATTTTTTGTCCAAAATTATTATTGGTCCCCTAAGGAGGAGCATAGACCACATATTTTATAAATTCAAACCAGATGGAACAGTACGACTAATCTTTGACATGAAAGTGCTCAACACCATGATTAAAAAACCTTCTTTTACCATGCTCAAGGCCAATACTATATTTCCCTATCTACATCTAAACTCTTGGGCCTGCAAACTAGATTTAAAAGATGCTTATTGGCACATTCCATTACATGCAAGTAGCCAGAAATTTCTAACCTTCAAACTAGGTAAAAGGAAGTTCAAATGGACTGTGATACCCTTTGGACTAAAGACAGCACCTTATATTTTTTCAAAAATAATGTACACAGTGATCAAGTATATTAGAACCTCATATAACATCTTAATATTCAACTATCTTGATGACATTCTCATATTAGCAAAAGATTATGTAAAATGTAAAAATCACATTCAGCTAGTCATTAAGATCTTGTCAGACTTAGGATGGAATATCTCACTTAAAAAATCTACAATTGAACCGACTCAAAGAATTGAATTTTTAGGAGTGCATTACAATATGATTAAGAAAACTATGAATCCCAGTGGGAAAAACATAGAGAAGTGTGTCGAATTGGCCAAAGCTTTCTCCAACTCTGTTAAATCCGACCTGCATTCCTATCAAATGTTAATCGGAGCTTTAAATTTTAGTGCATCCTATACAAGCTTGGGAAGATTCCATCTTAAATATCTCCACAGGTACCACAGTTATTTTAATTCAGGGTACAAAATCATTCCCCACACCTTCAAAAAATACCTAAAGCCATGGGAACAGAGACAAATGTACAGAGAGATTAACATTCCAAAACCACAGATAGATGCAGAACTTTTCACTGACGCTTCCAACCAGGGTTGGGGAGGTGCATTAGTAATAGCGGGTAATATGCTCTCAATAAATGGAACTTGGACAAATGAAGAATCCTCCCTTCACATCAATGTAAGAGAGTTATTAGCTTGCTTCTATTCTTTGGAACACTTCATCACAAGGTTATACAACAAGGTAGTCTTAATACATGTTGATTCAAAGGTTACTAATTGTTGGATAAAGAAACAGGGTAGTATCAGAAACAAGTTAGCCCATGAACTAGTCAGGAAAATACTTAGTACCATGAAGGATCACAACATACAGATAAATTCCAGATGGATCAGGGGAGTAAGTAACACCATCGCAGACTCACTTTCCAGGGACCTGGGTTCCATTCACACAGAAACTTCCCTCAGTGACAGTCTATTCTCCTTAATCTGCTCTGACTTCAATTTCACCCCAGAAATAGATCTGTTCTCAAATGGTTTCAATACTAAGTGCAAAAAGTTCTGTTCATCTCTTCCAAATCAAAAAGCCATCAGCAATAATGCACTTACGATTAGCTGGAAGGGATCAACACCCCTCTATGCCTTTCCACCAGGATTCTTACTACACAAAGTAGCTTTTAAAATCAATAAAGAATGCAATAATAATATGCTTTTTTGCACCATATCGCAGGGGACGGAACCATGGATTCCATTAGTGAAGTCAGTCGCGAAGCAGCACAAACGATATATTGTGAAGATCGAAGACTACCAGATAGTTCTCAAGGATTGTATCTCACCCTCAGCAAAGCTCCAATCAACTTTGATCGCCTTCAAAATTTAAAGGATCAGCTCCCTAACGTCTTTCCTCCTGAGGTTTGCTCCAAAATTGCTGTCAGCTTGAGGGACAGCTCCTTGCACAAGTATGAAAACCTATACAACATTTTTAAAAGTTTCATTCACAAGGAGTATGGAAGAGACAACAAATTTCCCCTGTTAGCAATTATTTTATTTTTCAATCACCTTATAGACAAGGGTCTGTCTTACAACACCCTGAAGAGCTACAGAGCAGCTTTAGGTCCTATCTTGTCAGGCTATTTCCCAGGTTACTGTCTTGCAGAGGACAAATATGTCAAAGCAATGATATCGGGAGTTAATAGAAGGAAACCTAGAAATTCTCACCAGTTCCCTGGCTGGGATCTAGACAAAGTAATTTCATTTCTCAACACCACGAAAGATAACTCTACCTTACTACTGACACAGAAAACCTTGTTCCTAGTAGCCTTAGCTTGCCCTTTAAGAGCTAATCAATTTAACAATCTCAGCATTTCCAGGAGCACCTTCATCCCAGAACACATTGTCTTACGGAACCACCCTTCCTTCATGGCCAAAAACCAAAAGAACAACTACACGCCAATAGAGATCAGCTTTAGGAAACTTCCTAACAGACCAAAAATATGTCCAGTCAGACAATTGAACTTCTATTTGGAATACACCAACAAAGTCTGTATGGAAAGAAACATAGACAGGAAAGACCACATATGGCTAGATGAACACTTCAAGATAATGTCTCTACAAAAAATGAGACAACTTTTTAGGGAGTGCATTTTCAGAGCCGACCCAAATGCAACTAAACAGTCAACGAATTTTCACTCTATAAGGGGGCAAGCTTCATCAAGACTGCTATACAATGGAGTATCGATACAAGAAATCATGTCCAGAATGAATTGGAGAAGCGACTCTGTCTTCAGCTCTTACTATGCTCTCCTCGGCTTACAGGGAGCTTTCGATGCTGTGGTCGCTGGACTTCATCTTCAAGCCCCCTGAAGCATCTGCCTAGCTACCACTGGTGAGTCCGGAAGGTTGAGACCTCCCTCTCCAGAACTGTAAGTTTACTTGTGAACGAAGGTTCTGGAGTGGGAGGTGAGACCTTCCGGACTCAAAGTCTGGGTCACCCTCCAACCCTTCCCCCGTGAGCCGAGGAGACCATGTACAGTACTTAGGAGGGAATATTCTAACAACTTCATAATTCAACAGAGTAGGCTATATACAAGAACACACACATACAATCACTATTATTCCACAGAAAACAAACTAACTGGAATCTTTCAATATTCATATCAACCAAGAGAGCACAAGAAGATTGAATTTACTAGTAAAAAGACCTTTATGTCCAACAATTTGCACCTTCACAGTAATTCCTTCATAACTTGCACTACCAAGGTAAGCTCAACCACTTCTGTGTTATTTTTTGTCCTATTACAACTTCAAAAATGTGACTTCCATTGCCGAGTCAACCCGCTCGTTTCTGGTAACTCCGCCCAAGGGGGCGTGGTTTAGGGCTCGCGCCGCCGCTTGGGGGGGTTCCAGGGGGGGGGTGTATAAGCTACCACTGGTGAGTCCGGAAGGTCTCGCCTCCCACTCCAGAACCTTCGTTCACAAGTAAACTTACAGATTCCGGACCCACGGTTCGACTCCTTCCGGATTTTGAGTCTCCGTTCTGTAACAGATGACCCAGACCATCTCCTACTGTGCCCAGTAAGGAGTCTGAGGCTCTATCTTAAGAGAACAGCTGCAGCCCGTCCTTGAGATGGATTCGCAGGGTCATCCACCATTCCCTGAATCCAGACCCTCCTCCGTCACGTCGCCCTAGAGCACACGATGTCAGAGGCATCGCTACGTCCCTGGCATTCAAGAGAAACTACCCAGTGACGCAGTTTCTACAAGCTGGGGTCTGGAAACGTCAAACGACCTTCACAGCCCACTACCTGCAGGACGTGACCCACAGGAGGCTCGATACAACAGCTGCACAACAGCTGGTCTAAACCTCAGGCTCCTTAATGGACAAGTAGCAGAAGGTTGAGGGCATTGTTACCCGGTTTTAGTCTGCGTGAATGAAAAGGTATGCCTGGCCCTTACTCTTTTCTTCATCCTCCCCTCTCTTGGGGAAAGCAGCTTCCCGAGTTCTCTGCACGGCTGACCTCAAACCACTGCAGGTAAACCATGCTTCCTTGTGTTCCTAGTATTAAGATAATACTGTCGCGTCCCCCATACCCTGACGAGATGGTATTGGGAACGTCCTATCCTAGAATTTCATCTAAAGGATTCCAGATCAACTTCCTAGGACGAGTCACACTTCATTCCTTCACACACAAGCTTACGTAGGCCGCATGTTCCTTGCAGAGCAAGGGATTCGCGAGGAGCAGGGACTCCTTATCTCGAGTACTACACACTCGGATTCTGAGTCCCCGGGCAAAGCCAAAGCCAGTAAGGCTGGGACTTACCACCCTACCTAAGGGTTAAGTCACCCTATTTAAATAGCGTGGTTTGTATTTCGGTTACGGAACAAATGATAAATTTGTAGATAATTTGTATTTTTCCTAACCAGACAAACCTTAGCTACTGTATTTAATCATACTTACCCGCCAGCCCTTTCCCCCGTGAAGTCCTATCTCTAAGCGAAGTGAATCAGTTCACCAGTGTGTGAGGGGGGAGGGGTAGCTAGCTACCCCTCCCCTTACCCCCGCTAACTAGCGAGGGGGTAGTTAACCCTCGTTTAAAATCTAATGGCTCGTCATTTCAGCTACGCTGAAAGTAATACCCTATTTAAATAGCTAAGGTTTGTATGGATAGGAAAAATACAAATTACTGTATCTACGAATTTGTCATTTTCTGCGCTTAAAGGTTATATGTTCCAACACGGAGTACTTACCTCAAACTACTTTCTTAGGAGTATCTGGGATCTCTTCCCAACCGACCAGAATTTTGTGTAGTTTACCCTATCTCCGTTTTATATGCGGGAGAACCTCTGTCGGAGGATTACGCGCTATGAGGCGACCTGGGGTCAAATGCGTGCTCCCTCAGGCCTCGACCTCCAGTAAGTTTTCTGGTCGCGACGTGATTACATCTCGCCGCGCTCTCTTCACCCAGTGTGACCCTTTGTGTCTCACGCGGTACCCACGTGGTCCCCTCGTGTTCAAACCTTACCTTATCCTACCTTTCCCTCTGTGTTCCTGTGTCGATTGGTGCTTTAGTGTTTTGTTATGGAGCATCCCCGCCGTTGCCCTGGGGCTATGGCCGGTAAATCTTGTGGGGCCTTTCTCTCCAAGCCGGAAATCGACCCCCACTCTTTGTGTTCGTTGTGTAGGGGCAGTGTTTGTTCCCCTACAGCCACGTGTCCGGAGTGCGAGTCCTGGAACGAAATCCAGTGGGTGCGCTACGGCACTAAGAAGAAGGCTACCAAGAGATCGCCGAAGAAGTCCAGCTTTGCCTCGCCCCTAGCGTCGCCTGATGCCTCTTTGGAGAGAGGTTCTCTACCGCCTTCCCATACCCAGAGTAGGGGACAAGGTAAGTCTGTTTCGAGGAAGCGGCCTATTGCTCTTCCCCAGGAGTCTGTGATGTCTGTTGGTGGGGATATTGTGTCGGTTCAGGCAAGGGGGGGGCCTGAGGGAGGGACGGGAGTGTGTTCGGGAGACGAGGTCCTGGTGCCTGCAGGATCAGTCTCTATTGACGATCCGATCTGGGGGAAGCCTGCTACGGCCCTGCATCTTGGATCTGTGTTTCAGGTACGTCAGCGACCGGGGGAGACGCCCAGAAGGAAGATTCACTTAGTTCGGACCCCATCGCATGGGCGCCGCCAAGGACGCCCTTCAGGTCGCCCATGACTCTGGAGGAGGAGTTCGACACCTGGTTCGCCTGCAAGAAGGTGCCTCAGAGGACGAAGGACCGAGGGGCTCGAGGAGGAGACGCGAGAGGTCCCGCAGGAAGAGGTCCCGTTCCCGATCACGCTACGCCAGGAGACGTTCCAGATCCCCCAGGAGAAAGCACAAGAGGAGCCGTTCATCGAAAGGTGAATGGGTGCGAGTCACCATCCCCTGTAGCCACCTCTTAGGAGCTTCAGCAGCCCCGAGTACCTCTGGCTGGCTCCCTAGAGCTCCTTCGCCACCTTCGCGGCATGGCTCCTCCAGCAGACCGGATCATCGACGGAGGTCGTCGCACCAGGTCTCGAGTGACAAGCATAAGTCCGCGAAGGTTCTGGCTTCATCCTCCCAGTGGAGAGAGCCGCCCCTTCGGCCTGGCATCTTTGTCCTGGCCTCCTGCCTTTTGACGACCTTCCCGGAACGACAGAACCAACCAGCTGGCACGGGGAAGCCCGCAGCTCCATGGAACTCCGCTGGAGGGAGTAGACCCATGACGGCTACTCCCATCCCAAAGGAGCCGCCTGCTCAGCGAGTCGACCCGCCAATGCCTCGGCACGAGAGGAAGATGCTTCCTCCTCATGCGTAACCCTTTGTCATCGACGTGGCTGCTCAGGCGGAGGACCAGATAGCCGAAGGCCTTGTAGAAGGGGGAGAATGCTCGACGAACGAGGTCTTCACCTATAGGAAGGTCTTAGCCCTCATCAGGCGGCATCATAGGTTGGATGAGCCAAAACCCTCGGCAGAAGAAGGACATAGCAGGCTAGTGGATAATCCGGGGCAGCAGAAGCCTTCTCTGGCTCTTCCCCTGGCGAGGGACGTTAAGCTGGGTATGGACCACATAGATAGGTTCATAGCCAGCCAGGCGGACGCCCCCAGGAATCAGAGCGCCTCCAAACTCCTCCAGGGTCTTAAAACGCAGAAACGCTTTTATCTCCCGGAGGGGCGCCGCAGAGGTCCCTGTACGGTTGAGCCAGCGATTGTTATCCTGAGCCAGGGAGCGGCTGAAGATAGGGCATCCTCCGCTCTGGTGTGTTTTTCCCTGGCGGAAACCTCCATGATGGAGGATATGGCCCTGGATCTAGTGTACGTGTCTTCATGGTTGGACTGGTGGGCCTGCACGTTGATGGGCTTCCAGGCATCTCATGACCTGTCCGTCCCCGAGAATCAGTCCTTGCTGAGGGAACTGATTAGTTCGGGTAGGAAAGCGCTCAAGTTCCTCTCATACCAGTCCCTCTCTCAGACAGGCAACTGGGTCCTGCGGAAGAGGGACACAGTCCTGAGCAAGCTGGTTAGGAGATTACCCGACTGAAAGGCGAGAGCCTTGAGGAACTTACCTCTGTGGGGTAAGTCGGTGTTCCCCCTGAAGGCAGTAGAGGAGACTATGGAGAGGGTCAGGAAGCTTAAGGAAGCGGGAGATCCCAGACCCTCACATGTCCCTCACTCATCCCGCGCTTCGCCGGTCCAGCCTAGAAGGGACTCCCCGTCGGTGTCTTGACACCAGAGCTCGCAGCCCTCCCATAGGGGTACTTCGGCCCCACAATCGAACTTCAGGTCAACCTATTCTAACTCCAGGAGAGGGCGTTCCAGCCATGCCTCTAGAAGGAGATAGGAAGGGATGCCCCCTACTCCTGCCGAAGCCTCAGGTTGGGGGATGCCTCAAACACTCTTGGCAAGCTTGGCGGGACCACGCAGCGGACCCGTGGACCGTAGCAGTACTGAAGGAAGGGTACAGGTTGCCCTTCCTAGCGGAACCGCCCCCTCTGATCCCGGACCAACAGGCAGAGTGGTTGGCGCCCAAGGACCCCTTGAGAAGACCTGCATTGCAGGAGGAAGTATTGGCCATGCTCGCTAAAGGGGCGGTAGAGCCAGTCAAGAATCCAGGACCGAGGTTCTACAGCAGACTCTTCCTGGTGGAGAAAGCGACAGGGGGTTGGAGACCGGTCATATATCTCTTGGCCCTCAACAAGTTCGTGTGCAAGACCGACTTCAAGATGGACACCCGAAGTCGGTCTTGGTGGCCTTGAGAGAAGAGGACTTCATGATGTCCATAGATCTCAAGGACGCCTACTTCCAGATCCCTGTCCACGCCTCCAGCAGGAAGTTCCTAAGAGTAAAATGGGGTACCCAGACATTACAATTCAGAACCCTCTGCCTCTGCTTCGGACTGTTGACAGCTCCTCAGGTCTTCACGAGAGTCTTCGCAACAGTCTCAGCCGGGGCACACGAACAGGGCATCCGCCTGATTCGGTACCTAGATGACTGGTTGTTGCTTTCAGCCTCAGAGGGAGCACTGAGGGAGCAAAGTGCGAAGCTTCTGCGGTTCTGCGGTGTCTTGGGTATCAACATCAACTTGGAAAAATCACAGCTGATACCCTCTACTAGGATGACCTACCTAGGAATGGTTCTAGACTCCCGGTTGGCGAGAGCCTTCCCCTCCTCGGAGAGGCTAGACAACCTAGATCAGATACTCCGGCCCTTCCTAATGGGCTAGCCCAGGAGAGCCAAGGACTGGCAAAGATTGATAGGCCACCTCGTGTCATTGGAGAAGTTGATCCCCCAGGGGAGGCTCAAACTCAGGGGCATTCAATGGAACCTGAAGGAGCTTTGGAACCAGGGGGACTTCCCGCACAAGATAGTCCCGGTGTTCCCGGAGACGAAAGAAGTTCTGAAGTGGTGGCACAACAGGACAAACACCCTTAAAGGAATGCCCCTCGCAGACGACCCTCCGGAGATGCTGCTGTTCACGGACGCATCCAAGGAGGGTTTGGGGAGCCCATCTTGTCGACAAGTCAGCAAAAGGGAAATGGGGCTTCGAGGACAGGAGCCGTCATATAAACGTGCTTGAATTGATGGCCTTGCAAAGGGCATGCCGAGAATTTGTCCATCTACTTCGGGGAAACACCGTGGCTCTGATGTGCGACAACGCCACGGTGGTGGCCTACGTGAAAAAGCAAGGACTGAAGTCGAAGGAGCTGTGCAGTCTCACAACTGTATTCCTGGAATGGGCAGAGGAGGAGCAGATCAAGATCACGGTAAGGTTCATTCCGGGAAAGAAGAACGTCCTAGCCAACGGCCTCAGCAGGGTGGGTCAAGCAGTAGGGTCTGAATGGTCCCTACACCCGAGAGTGGCCCAGACTATCATCCTGAAGTGGGGCTCTCCGGTAATAGACCTCTTCGCCACGAGGCTAAACGCACAGCTCCCCGTGTTTTGTTCTCTTGTGCCACATCCGACAGCAGCGTTCGAGGATGCCTTTCAACATCCTTGGGACAATTTCGACGTATACGCCTTCCCCCCCTTCGGGATGATTAGACAAGTTCTTAACAGAGTGAGGTGGGCGAACAACCTGTGGATGACTTTGGTAGCGCCCTGGTGGCCGGAGAGAGAATGGTTCGCGGACCTAAAGGAACTGGCGCGCCTTCCGCCTTGGCCCCTTCCGGACAGCCCAGACCTCCTCCGGCAACCTCACTTCCAAAGGTTTCACGAAAACCCTCGGTCCCTCTGCCTACACGCGTGGAGGTTATCGAGCGTCTCCTAAGGAGGGAAGGATATTCGTCGAAGACCGCAACAAGGCTGTCAGGTTACCTAAGACGGTCCTCGGTCGCGGTATACCAAGCAAAGTGGGCTACTTTTTCGAAATGGTGCACCTTTAAGAACATCAGGCCGTTAGCGGCCTCCATTCACGAGATAGCCTACTTCCTGGTCTATCTGAGGGACGAAGTGGGCACATCCATACCAGCCTTCAAAGGAGTCCAAGCAGCGCTGGGCCAAGTCTTCCTCCTGAAGGGCATCGACCTAGGAACCTCCAGACACATCTCGATGCTCATCAAGAGCTTCGAGCAGTCGTGTTCCCCTCAGGCCACTAAGGTTCCCTAGTGGGATGTGGCTAGAGTGCTGAAAGTGCTTTCAGAGCCTCCCTTCAAACCCCTCAAGGATGTCCTGGACAAGGAGCTCACCCTCAAGACAGTCTTCCTGTTAGCCCTTGCGTCGGCGAATAGAGTAAGTGAGATCCATGGGCTGTTATATGAGGTCTCACACTCAAAGGGGTGGCGAGAAGCAACTTTCAGGTTCTTACCTAACTTCGTAGCCAAGACCCAGAACCCAGCTGTTTGGGACCCTAGGTTTGAAGGGTTCTCAGTGCCAGCAATTCCGCGTTCAGACACCCCGAGGGACTTGCTACTGTGCCCGGTCAGAGCGGTACGTAAGTACCCAGAGAGAACTGCCAGACTTCGCCCTGGGATCAAGAGTCTGTTCGTCTCCTCAGGACTAGTGAAGAAGCCGGTCTCTAAGAACACGATCTCCATCTGGCTACGGCAGGTAATCACGAGAGCCTACGACAGTTAAGGGGTCTCCCTTCCGGGAAAGCCTAGACCCCATGACATTAGGGGCCTGAGTACTTCGTTGGCCTTCTAGAGGAACATGGCAGTGGGTCAGATCCTGAGTGTAGGCACTTGGTCAAGGCAGTCCACCTTTACGGCTCACTACCTAAAGGAATGTTCTAGAAAATCTTTGGACGGTTTCTCGCTTGTTCCCGTCATTTTTGAGCTCCAGAAGATTTAAGGTGTAGCCCCGGGGAAGCCGTGGGCGTTAAGTCCAAGAGACACAGGTTCCTTCCTTACCTTTTCCTCCCTTATCACCCTTCCCCTACATGACCCTTGATTCCTTCACCTTCCATAGGATACACGGTCAGTGAATGAATACGTCTCCGAGGACTTTTACAGAGGTGAGTTACTTTGACACTAAGATGGTTTTTTGCGTAGTTTTCCCTAATTTCTCGTTTCTATTTTTGGGTCAGCAGAACCTAGCCTCCTATCTAGGTTCGTTTTTTCCCTTCGTCAACGGTCTCTAGGTCCGTAAGGCCACTCCCACCTCCTAAAGTATAAGTCTCCTAAGAAAGTAGTTCGAGGTAAGTACTCCGTGTTGGAACAAATCACAAATTTTAAGTAATTTGTATTTTTCCTAACAGTACTTACCTCGAACTACTTTCGGGTTATGGCCCACCCATCCTGCCCCGAGTACCTTACAGGAGTTTTAGAAACCTATCTATCATAAACTTACTGGAGGTCGAGATCTGAGCGAGCCCGCTCTCTGACCTCGGGTCGCCTCATGGCGCATATTCCACCGCCAGAGGTTCCCCGCATAGAAAACGCGGATAGGGTAAACTACACAAAATTCTGGTCGGTTGGGAGGAAATCCCAGATACTCCTAAGAAGTAGTTCGAGGTAAGTACTGTTAGGAAAAATACAATTGTTCCGTAACTGAATACAATCCACGCTATTTACATGGGTAATTACTTTGGCGACAGCCGATTATGAGCCATAAAGTTTCAACGAGTGTTTCCTACCCCACCGCTAGTTAGGGGGGGAGGTAGGGAGGGGTAGCTAGCTACCCCTCCCCCTCAAACACACCGGTAACTGATTCACTTTACTTTAGGCTAAGAGAGACGACAGACCTGTCAGCGCTCTCCTCTTTGTTGACTGCCATAATTTGGTTTGCTTTTTCTTTTCAGTGAGTGTATGAAGATTGTCTCTATTACTCCTTATGCGTACGTGCCCTGGACTTCCCGGCCGCCCCTGCGGGACCTTTATGTCGGCCGTGGAAACGGATCCTCACTCCTTATGCTCTCAGTGTATGGGCCAACGGTGTGATAGTTCTAATTTGTGCATTGAGTGTAGGGCGTGCTCTACCTCCCAGTGGTAGAGACGCCTCTTCGGAGGCCCATTGATGGTCAGCCTGCTGATCCCACGGCCCCTCGTGGGCGTATAAGGCGGAAGGCTCGTCCTCCCCTTCGCCGTAGAGGCCTTTCTTCCTCCTTCAAAGGGGTTAGGAGGCGCCTCTTCGGCTCGTCATCATCACAGTCCTCTGCGGAGGGGACGACTCTCCTCTCCTGACCTGCCTGCTACCAACCTTGACCTCTCCAGGGATCGTTCGTGATCCCTGTCGGAGGATGGTTGTCCTTCGTGACAATGTGAGCTGTCGCCCCAACCATCGACATCTAAAGTTGCTGACGCGTTTTACGCACCGGAGACTGCCACTGCGCAGTCTCCTGACCCTTCGGGGTCTCAGGGACTTGAGCGCGAAACTGCGCCTCTCGCCCCTAAGCGTAAGGCTCCGCCTGCGCACCCTGCTGTTGTTCCTGATGTTCCTGACAAAGCGCCTCGGCGCTCACCCTTATGCGTTTGCGCCACTGTTCCTGTTGCTCGCCAGGGTTCCCCTGCGCGCCCACGCCCATCGGTGCCCCGTCGCCCTCCAGCAGTTCCTGAAGTAGCACGCAAGCGCCCAACCACGCAAACGCGCCCTGTTCCTGTTATAGTGCCGCCGCGCTCTCCTGCTTGCGGCCAGCTCCTGATATGGCGCCTACGCGTCCACCGGCGCCCCAGCGGCCTCCAGCGCTCACGCGCCCTCCGGCACCTCGCCGGCCCCCCGTTCCTGTTTCATTGCGTGCGATCCAGGAGGTTCCTGAGTTGGCGCACAGGCGCCCACAGGTTCCTACGGACTCGTCGCGTCCTGTGGGGGATAGACGCGATACGCGTCCCCGCGCGATTCCAGCTCCAGCGCGTCTCGCACACCCCTACGCCCCCGCGTGTCGCTTTGGACCCATCGCGCCCATCTAAGGAGGTTCGCGATACAAGGGAGGCTCGCGATACGAGAGAGGTTCGCGATGTGCGCCCGCGCGCAGTTCCTGTTCCAGCACCAACGCGACCACGCGTCGCGACAACTCAGCTCGTCGCCCCAGGGGTTGCCAAGCCAGCGCACGGGCGCTCACGGACGCCTCTGAAACCGCGCATATCTACTACAGTTACGATCGCGCCCAAATCGCGCACTGTTCCTGCTACACGCCCCGTGCCTGTCTTTAAGTCAGCGGTGGTGGCGCAATTAACTCCAGAGCGCCCTCACACGGCTCGCACCACGCGACATCCAAAGCAGCGAACCCCGTTGCGACCTGTTCCTGATACGCGCCATGCGCGCCCACGATCGCCAGCGCAACTAGTGCTTACACAGGTGAGTAAACTGGTCCAACCAGACCATCACCAAACCTCTCGTTCTCAGGTCGCTCGCAACCCTGCTCTCGCGCTATCGCGCCCTCGGCCAGTCCTACCGGACATTGCTCGGGCGCTCCTGTTATCTCACGCACTCCAGGGCCGCACCAGGTCGCTACGCGCCCGTGTGTTCGGCCTCCTCCTGTTCCAGCTCCTGATCGCCGCACACCCACACCATCGCCCACGCGCTCTCGCAGGCATGTTCCCGCTCAGGCTGCCGTGCACCCTCGCGGCCACGCTCCCGCTCTGTCGCCAGCGCGCCATTGCTCCTGACCATCCTCCTGCGCGCCATCGCGCCCCCGCGCCCGCCCTCGCCCACGCGGGTGCGCGCGCGTGCGATTTTCCAGCATCGTGCCCTCCTCTCGCGTGCGACCCTGATCTGGGCCCGTCACACGAGCCCCAGCGCGATCGCCGACAGGCGGATTCTTGCTTGTCGCGTTCCCCTCCCCGCAAGCGCAGACCAGCACGCTTGCCAGAGGGGGAACACTCCTCGGACAGGTCTAGGGATTCTTCTCTTACAGCCCTGCAGGCGAACCCTCGTTTGTCGACTCCTCTTAGGGATCCCTCGATCCCCTTCCCTCCAGAGGGAGTGACTGACAGCGCTGCTGTCAGTCAACAGCCCTGGTTCGACACCCTACTCAGCTCTCGTGCGGGCGATTAAGCCAGCCCTCTCTGATTCGGGTTGCGAGCCAGCGGCAGCATCCTCCCCCCCTGAAGAGGAAGAGAGGAGTCTCTCCCGTGGAGCCTCCGCCGAGGCCTGTGCTGTCCCCGCGTAGATCCTTGCACAAGGCTCCTACTCCCCCTCAGACCTTCTCGCCCTCCCCTGTGGAGGAGGATTACCCCTCCTCAGGAGAGTTGGTTGAGCAGGAATACTCCCCCATCGCACCAATGGTGGACATTTCTCCTCTTCCCGAAAGGTCTCCTCATCCCGAGGTGTAGAAGGACCTGCCCCTTTCACTTCTAGAGTCCTGCATCCCGCCCAGGAGGGTACCTAAGGACTCTTAAGACGATTCCCAAATCGTCTGCTAGGATCAGACAGGAACAGCCCAGAGCCGTCGAGGATGCCCACGTTTCCCCCCAGGAAGAGCCTCTGGGGTCCGGAGACTTCGCTGCAAGTCCGACAGGAGGCGAGCACCAGGAGTCAGAACATGCGTTCTGGCAAGTCCTGACTCTCATGAGGAACCTTAATGGGATTCCAGACCCTGAGGTCCCACCTCGTGAAGGTAAGGACACGGTACTGGATCGCGTCTACGGCACTCAGAAGCCCTCTAGGGCCAGCGCAGCATTGCCCTGGTCCCAAGGGAGGAAGAGCGCCAGAGACAAGATCGAGGGCCAGCTCGCGGAGCTTGCCTCCTTCAGCAGATCCAGTGCCGGGAATAAGCTCCTCCCTCCTCCTCGTGTCCATCAGAGGAGGTACTTTGAAATCCTCGAGGAGTCTTCGCTAAGCCTTCCCTTACATCACTCCGTGGAAGGACTCACAGGGGGAGTCCCTCTTGAGAGGCTCTCCAACCAGCACGTATCCTTCTCAGCCACTAAGATCCAGAGCCAGGAGAAGGTCATCAAGTGCGCCATGCAGGCCACTTCATGGCTCGACATCTGGCTGGGGTCTCTGGGCATCCTGGTGCGGTCCGAGGACCTCTCCAAGGAAAGCACCAGGAGAGCGCTGGAAACCTTTCTCCTCTCGAGCACTCGGACCATCGAGTTCCTGTCCCACCAAGTCTCGAGCTTGTGGGCCAACACAATCCTCAAGCGCCGGGACACTGTTGCCGAGAGGTTCCACCATAAGGTTCCCAGCGCCGAGTCGAGCAGGCTCAGACACTCTTCCGTCCTCGGTAAGAGCTTGTTTGAGCCTAAGGACATGGAGCTCTCTGCCGAGAGGTGGAGGAAATCCAACCAGGATTCCCTCATCCATAGGGCCCTGACATCGAGGCCTTACAAGCCTCCGGCGGTTCAGCAGCCCCGTCCCGTCAAGGATACGAAGAAGACTACCGTAGCAGCGAAGCCCAAGGTATCTAAGCCCTTTCCTGCCTAGGGCAGGAGGGGAAAGAAGTCCTCCAGGGGAGGCAAGAACCCTAGAGGGACTGGCCGAGGTCGGAAGCGCTAGGGTTGGCAATCCCCCTGCGTGTCCACCAGTGGGGGGATGCCTGCAGAGTTGCGCAGCAAGGTGGCAGCAACTCGGGGCGGATGCCTGAACGGTCTCCGTGATATCCCTAGGGTATCGCGTCCCGTTCACAGCATCTCTCCCTCCCCTGACAGCGAATCCAGTGTCGTTGAGCTCTTTTGCCATGGGATCGGTAAAAGGGCAGGCCCTTTGGGCTGAAGTCCAGACCATGTTGGAGAAGGACACTCTCCAGGAGGTCGTGGACGGGTCCCCAGGCTTCTACAGTCGACTCTTTCTTGTGAGAAAGGCGTTTGGAGGCTGGAGACCAGTCATCGACCTCTCGACATTGAACGGGTTTGTCAAGCAGACTCCGTTCAGTATGGAGACGGCAGACACGGTCAGACTTGCAGTGAGACCACGAGACTTCATGTGCACACTGGATCTGAAGGACGCGTACTTCCAGATCCCAATCCATCCGTCTTCAAGGAAGTACCTGAGATTTTGCCTAGACAACAAGATCTACCAGTTCAAGGTGCTGTGTTTCAGTTTCTCCACAGCGCCTCAGGTGTTCACCAGAGTCTTCACCATCAAGTAGCAGAGGGTTGAGGGCATTGTTACCCGGTTTTAGTCTGTGTGAATGAAAAGATCTGTCTGGCCCTTTTCTTTTCTTCATCCTCTCCTCCCTTGGGGAAAAACAGCATCCTGGGTCCTTTTCACAGCTGACCTCGATCCTCTGCAGGTAAGCCATGCTTCCTTGTGTTCCTAGTATCAAGTTATAATACTGTCATGTCCCCATACCATGACGAGGTGGTATTGGGTAAGTCATAGCCTAGATTTCCTTCTAGAGAACTCCAGGTCAACTTCCTAGGACATGTCACTGCTCAACTCCAGGTCAACTTCCTAGGACATGTCACTGCTCACCTTCACACACGACTTACGTAGGCCGCAGCAGCCCCTCAGTGGTCTGCGAGGCGCAAGGGCACCAACCTTGAGTTGCTGTATGAACTCGGGTTCGGGTCCCCTGGGCAAGCCAAAGCCAGTATGGCAGGGGACTTACCTCCCTTCCTAAGGGTTAAGTCACCCCATGTAAATAGCGTGGTTTGTATTCTGTTACGGAACAAATGACAAATTCGTAGATAATTTGTATTTTCCCTAACGATACAAACCTTAGCTATTTACAGTTATGTGCCCGCCAGCCCTGTCCCCCAAGATAAGTCCTACCTCTAAGTAAAGTGAATCAGTTACCGGTGTGTGTGAGGGGGGAGGGGTAGCTAGCTACCCCTCCCTACCCCCCCGCTAACTAGCGGTGTGGTAGGAAACCCTCGTTTAAACTTTATGGCTCGTCATCGGCTGCCGCCAAAGTAATTACCCATGTAAAAAGCTAAGGTTTGTATCGTTAGGAAAAATACAAATTATCTACGAATTTGTCATATTACTTAAAATTTGTGATTTTTTTTTCTTTTATTGTTAGTGTGTGTGATTGATATGAAAGCAGGTTTATGTTCCTGCAAGAGATTGACACTCATTATCTATGCCTTTTTGCATGGGTCATGATTTTGCAGTCATCTCTCAATGATGAGTGATGAGTCTGGCCTCCTTGGCAATTGCTGGAGTACAGCAGGAGGAGGAAGAAGTCCAAGAAGGATTCTTTGTCTGAGGGGTGTCCCCCTAAGCTGAAAAAATCCTGGGGCTCTTATTTTATGCCCTCCAGTGCTTGACTTCTGCATCTTTTCTGTTTCCCCTGCGGGGTAAAGACAGAAGAAAGAAGGTGTCTGCCTTTCGGGAGAGCCAGACTTCCTACCTTTCCCCTATCAGAGGTGAAAGCCCCCACCCTTCCTCTTGTATTGATCCTGACATGGTTAATGCTGATGATGATTCCTGTAGGGACTAGGCCCTGCACACCTTATGGCCTTCATTGGTATCAAAGGTATTCCTTCAGCAGAGAAGCTCCTTCAAGCTTTAGCTTCCTTTAAAGAGCTGAAGCTTGCTACAGATGCCTTCCCTGCAGAAAGAGCCCTTGATGTCAAGGCTGTCACCCTTTCGTAGCCCAAGGAAGTAGCGATTGATGTTCATTCCTCGTTTTCCAGAGAGTCGCCTTGGACAGTGATAATTTCACTAACGAGAGGGAAGAGACCCCCTCCTCCCAGTCCTGCGCCTTCATCCTCATTCTCTGCTGTAGAGCCCTCACGTCCTCTGAAGATGAAGAAGAGCAAGTGGCCTAAATCTTTTCACTCCCTCTTCAATCCTTCTTCTCATAAGCTTTAAAAGAGTTGAGGAACCTCCTGGTGTTGACAACAGCCATCCTTCAGAAAGCTTTAAGGCTTCACTTACTTTGGGGAGGGACCCTCCCAGATCTAAGCATAGAGGAAGAAGAATCTACCTTTAGAGATGATCGTCATGTGAGACCTTCATCACCTGAGTCATCCCCAAGTGCATGATCATAGCTGACTTCACATTCATCTTCATGTGCACCAAGTGCCCATTTGTATATTAGCTTATTCTTCACCAGTCAACTCTTCACACGTATAGTCATTTTCACGTGTATCATCCCGAGTCAGAGCTCGTCATAGACAGAATCGTCTTCATGCTTTAGAATCAGACAGTTAGTTCTACGCACACGCACTTGATCTCCTACACACACGCAATCTCCCATGCATACTGTACATGATTGCCCACACTCACACTGTCTCCATTATGTTCATGATTGCTGCATTGGAAGGGTTTAGCTGTGTGCTCTTGGAAATCATGCAATGTATCCCCACATGCCGGATCTTCACGGGCAAGTGATGACCATGCTCAGTTTTCTTAAAGCGAACCATTGGTTGTATTCTCCTTGCGTAAAGGCTTCACCTGCATTGTACCAGAACACATAAGACTCACGTGCCAGTTCTCCCAAAGATAGTTCCCCAGGCTTTAGAACTTCACACTCAAAAGGTTTATGCACCACATCACCACGTCCAGGATCCCCACACGCTACATTATTACGCTCTAATTCTCCACGCGCTATGTCTGAATGTGTTGGTTTTCCACCAACTTTGTGTTCTAGAACAGATGATCCCAATCCCTGAGATCATAGTTCGCTGATGCAGCAGTAGAGCGTACGTCCTACTCACATCATTCGTGGGTCACAGATTCTCAAGATCAATCCACATCAGATCGTTCTTTAAATAGAACTCCATGTAGCCATTTGTCAGTTGATAACTTGACAAATCAAGAGGCTTAGGGTTTCAAAGAGCCTCACCCTTCTCCCTTTCAGCTTTTACTGCAAGAATGGAAGAAATTACATGAGGTTCCAGCAGGGAGGTGTCCCTCCCCTCAACAGTCACACTCAAAAGGCACTGAGAAAAGTAAAGAATCCACATCAAGGGATTCAGAAGACCTTTTTGAGGAACTGCTTCTGTGAAGCACAAACAGATTAAGGACTTGAGCAATCGTTGGTCTTCTTGGTGCCCTTATGTAAGCCTTGCAGAGGTATAGGGCCCATCCCTGTCACCCAAGGCTCATGCAATGGAGATTGAAACTACAGTAATCCCTCACATATCACGGTTATTGGGGACCAGAACCGACCACTATAAGTGAAAAACCGCGAAGTAGGTTCTGGAATTTCTGGAATATGTAAATTTTTTTTGTGTACATGTACAGTATATATAATAACAATAAGTGTATATTAACCCTATAAATGCATATATTATCATTAGAAAATTAAAGAATCATGTAAATAAATATTGATAATATAGATTATATATTGTACATAAAATAAAGTACTGTACTGTATGAATACTGTAATATGAATGCAGTATTTGATACATTACGTATACTGTATGTACATTACATTTATACATACATACATACATATACCATGGCACTTCCCCCAATTTTGGGGGGTAGCTGACATCAACAAAGAAACAAAAACAAAAAGGGGACCTCTACTCTCTACGTTCCTTCCAGCCTAACAAGGGACTCAACCGAGTTCAGCTGGTACTGCTAGGGTGTCACAGCCCACCCTCCCACATTATCCACCACAGATGAAGCTTCATAATGCTGAATCCCCTACTGCTGCTACCTCCGCGGTCATCTAAGGCATCGGAGGCAGCAGCAGGGCCTACCGGAATTGCGTCACAATCGCTCGCCATTCATTCCTATTTCTAGCACGCTCTCTTGCCTCGCTCACATCTATCCTCCTATCACCCAGAGCTTCCTTCACTCCATCCATCCACCCAAACCTTGGCCTTCCTCTAGTACTTCTCCCATCAACTCTTGCATTCATCACCTTCTTTAGCAGACATCCATTTTCCATTCTCTCAACATGGCCAAACCACCTCAACACATTCATATCCACTCTAGCTGCTAACTCATTTCTTACACCCGTTCTCACTCTCACCACTTCGTTCCTAATCCTATCTACTCGAGATACACCAGCCATACTCCTTAGACACTTCATCTCAAACACATTCAATTTCTGTCTCCATCACTTTCATTCCCCACAACTCCGATCCATACATCACAGTTGGTACAATCACTTTCTCATATAGAACTCTCTTTACATTCATGCCCAACCCTCTATTTTTTACTACTCCCTTAACTGCCCCCAACACTTTGCAACCTTCATTCACTCTCTGACGTACATCTGCTTCCACTCCACCATTTGCTGCAACAACAGACCCCAAGTACTTAAACTGATCCACCTCCTCAAGTAACTCTCCATTCAACATGACATTCGACCTTGCACCACCTTCCCTTCTCGTACATCTCATAACCTTACTCTTACCCACATTAACTCTCAACTTCCTTCTCTCACACACTCTTCCAAATTCTGTCACTAATCGTCCAAGCTTCTCTTCCGTGTCTGCAACCAGTACAGTATCATCCGCAAACAACAACTGATTTACCTCCCATTCATGGTCATTCTCGTCTACCAGTTTTAATTCTCGTCCAAGCACTCGAGCATTCACCTCTCTCACCAATCCATCAACATACAAGTTAAACAACCAAGGCAACATCACACATCCCTGTCTCAGCCCCACTCTCACCGGAAACCAATCACTCACTTCATTTCCTATCTTAACACATGCTTTACTACCTTTGTAGAAACTTTTCACTGCTTGCAACAACCTTCCACCAACTCCATATAACCTCATCACATTCCACATTGCGTCCCTATCAACTCTATCATACGCTTTCTCCAGATCCATAAACGCAACATACACCTCCTTACCTTCTGCTAAATATTTCTCACATATCTGCCTAACTGTAAAAATCTGATTCATACAACCCCTACCTCTTCTAAAACCACCCTGTATTTCCAAGATTGCATTCTCTGTTTTATCCTTGATCCTATTAATCAATACTCTACCATACACTTTTCCAACTACGCTTAACAAACTAATACCTCTTGAATTACAACACTCATGCACATCTCCCTTACCCTTATATAGTGGTACAATACATGCACAAACCCAATCTACTGGTACCATTGACAACACAAAACACATATTAAACAATCTCACCAACCATTCAAGTACAGTCACACCCCCCTCCTTCAACATCTCAGCTCTCACACCATCCATACTAGATGCTTTTCCTACTCTCGTTTCATCTAGTGCTCTCCTCACTTCATCTATTGTAATCTCTTTCTCATTCTCATCTCCCATCACTGGCACCTCAACACCTGCAACAGCAATTATATCTGCCTCTCTATTATCCTCAACATTCAGTAAACTTTCAAAATATTCCGACCATCTTTTCCTTGCCTCCTCTCCTTTTAACAACCTTCCATTTCCATCTTTCACTGTCTCTTCCATTCTTGAGCCAGCCTTCCTTACTCTCTTCACTTCTTTCCAAAACTTCTTCTTTTTCTCTTCATATGAATGACCTAATCCCTGACCCCACCTCAGGTCAGCTGCCCTCTTTGCCTCACGTACCTTGCGCTTTACTTCCACATTTTTCTCTTTATATTTTTCATACTTCTCTATACTATTACTCTGCAGCCATTCTTCAAAAGCCCTTTTACCTTCACTCCTTCATTCCACCATTCACTGCCCTTCCTCATGCTGCCTCCAACAACCTTCTTTCCACACATCACTTGCAATCCCAACAAAATTTTCTTTTACTAACTTCCACTCCTCCTCTAAATTGCCAGTTTCTCTTACTTTCACTTCGTCATATATCATTTTCAACCTTTCCTGATATTTACTTTTTACCCCCAGTTTTATTAGCTCTTCAACCCTCACTACCTCCCTTTTACATCCACCTACTATATTCCCCCATTCTTTTGCTACAACTAATTTTCCTCCACCAAAAAATGATCAGACATACCGTTAGCCATACCCCTAAACATGTGCACATCTTTCAATCTTCCAAACATTCTTTTAGTTATCAACACAATCCATTAATGCCCTTTCTACTACTCTTCCATTTGCCACTCTTACCCATGTATACTTATTTTTATCTTTCTTTTTGAAAAAACTATTACTTATCACCATCTCTTGCTCAACACACATATCTACCAGTCTCTCACCACTCTCATTTTCACCTGGTACAGTACGCCATACTTCCCGATGACACCTTCTACCTCTCCAGCGCCCACTCTAGCATTTAAGTCACCCATGACAACTACATAATTCCTTCTACCCAGTCCTTCTACACACCTAGTTAATTCATTCCAGAACTCATTCCGCTCTTCTTCACTTTTCTCACTACCTGGTCCATATGCACTGACAAACGCCCAACATTCCCTACCCAACCTAACCCTTACCCACATTAACCTAGATGATATCTCCTTCCATTCCACTACTTTACCTGTCATCCATTCACTCAGCAATAAAGCCACACCCTCTCTCGCTCTTCCCCTTTCAATCCCGGACACTCTACCAGACATTTCACCAAACATCACTTCACCCTTTCGTTTTATCTTCGTCTCACACAAGACTAATACATCCATCCATCTATTCCTAAACATACTTCCAATTTCACATCTTTTACTCTCTATCGTACTACATCCACGCACATTCAAACACCCCAAAACTAGAGTGCGGGGAGCAGTCACTCTCCCCCCAGCTCCATCTCTTTGTCGATGTCTCACAGGATGTAGATACAGGAGAGGAGGTTCCTAGCCCCCTCGTCCCGTCCCCTTTAGTCGCCTCTTACAACACGCAGGGATAACGTTGGCACTATTCTTGTTTTTATGTAAGTGTACATGTACATACATATGTAGATATTAGTAGTGTATGTGTATATATTGTAGATATGTTTTTAGAACTCTTATTCTTATAACAAGATATTTAATTCTCCTCTAACAATGATGATGATCTTGATAAAAGACGATGAAACACCTCTGCAGTATGATGGAGGTGATGAAGATGATTTACTGCACAGGTTAATGAAAGCTTTACTGCTCCTCAGGTGACGCCTCATCGTCAGTTGATAGTGGCGGTAGATCGTCAACGACAGCTTCCGATAGAGCTGGAGAAACTGCAGGAGGTGGCGTAGTGACTCGGTGGGAAGCCGGAGAGGCAGCAGGAAGAGTATCTGATGCTTCTGCAGAAAGTTTTTGGCGCACTAGGAACATCGTGATGGAAAGTTGTTGGCGCTCTTTTTTTTCATCTGAGCAAAGATGCTCTAGTACAACGCCATTACACCGTCAATACGGTTACTAAATTCGATGGATCAGACCATATTATCGTTAATTCCCTGCGCCCTTTGTTTCATAGCCTGTGCCATGTTGCAGAGCTCTTGCAGGTTGTCCAAGGTAAGGCCACGTTCTTCAGATTCGTTGTCTTATTCCACAACAGAAGGTGGAGTATCTGGGTATGTTGATCATTACAACATCAATAAAGGTCTTTCATGAACCAACAGAATCAGCAGACTCAGAAGAGTAGTGAAGCCCTTTGTTTCACTGTGGCAACAGCTGCTAGGTCAACTTACCTCGCTTGAGAAACTGGTTCCATATGGTCAACTTCATCTAAGTTCCTTTGAGTTATTTCTGAAAAGATACTAGTTGGCCGCCACCGATCCCCCTCACCATCCTGTTCCAACGGGACAAGGTGTATTAACTGTTCTAGCATGGTGGCTGGATGCCGAGAACCTCTGCAAAGGAATTTCCTCGGAGTCTCCTCTTCCAAAAATGATTTCTTTTCAAATATGTCAAAAGACGGATGGGGTGCACACCTCAAGAATCTTATGCATAAGAGGTATCGGTGTGATGAAGAAAAACTTCTGCACATCAGTCTGTTGGAAATGAAGGCAGTGCTATTGGTTCTGCAGTCATTCCAACAGTATTTAATAGGCCACTTGGTACTATAGTGTTAATGAGTGACAACACTACCATATTGGCATATGTCAACAAACAAGGGGAGGTCCTGTGTCACATCACTTCTCTAAGTTGGCGAAGCAGGCACACTCCTGGGTAATAGACAATGTGATGGACATAGCAGAAGATATCATTCCAGTTACAAAGAAGGTCTTAGCCAACAAATCTGGTCACCAGGGACAGGTGGTGAAGAGGTTTTATACTTTGTGGGGTTCCCTGTCAATGGAGCTATTTGCCACTGACCTCAACCAAAAGCTTACGGTATTCTGCTCACCAGTTCTGGACCTGACAGCAACACTAGAAAATGCCCTCCAACAGTAGTGGGACAACTCAGTCACTCATGCTTTTCCGCCGCTTTGCTTAATCTGAAGGGTATTGACTACCCTTACTCTAAGAATAACCCACTGGGTCCCACGTACTTGTATGCAGAATGGTACCCTGACTTGCGCTCTTAGCAGAAGTACCATAGGGGAAGTTCTTCTGGTATCCCACAAGAAGAGGTACCATAATGTGATGAATTCCCTGTCACTAAGTGGGTGGAGACTATCCAGCATCTCCGAATGAAGGCTTTTTATTAGGGATTGCTCAGGAGATTGCAAAGTGGGCCATCTTCTGCAGTTGGTATCATAGTAGGGGTTCGTCTCTGCTCGTAGTCTCTCTGCAGCTGATAGAAGATTTTCATGTTTACTTTCGCTGTGAAAAGCTCCTCTTGATCTCAGCAGTAAAAGGCTATCGCTCGGCGTTGAGCTAAGTCGTCAAGCTGAAGGGTTTGGATCTTCCTTCCTCATATAAATTTTTTATGCTGATGAGGAGCTTTGAACAGTCCTGTCCTCCGAGGGGACTTGAAACGGGGCCGTCGTTGAATGTTACTCTGGTTTTGCGGTCACTCAGACATGCCCTTATGAACCATTAAGATGAGGCATCAGATTTTTCAGATTTTTGCACCTCCCTATGTAAAGTGGATGGTCATCCCTTTGTTTTATACCAGCCAGCTTGGTTTTAGGGACTTCTTCCTCCTTAGGATAAGTCTCCTAGCAAAGGACAAGATACAGTATTTGCATATTTGTAGGAACAAATCACAAATTTTTAAAGTAATTTGTATTTTTCCTAACTAAACAGACCTGAGTTCTTAGGTTTTCCTTCCCACCTCATCCACATCTCTAGTCCTAGAAGATCAAAGTAGCTACTCGATGTACTGGAAAGTGCTGAGGCTACTTCGCTACCCACCAGTAATTACCAACACCTTGTTATAGACTTTAAACAGCTGTATGCCAATAAACTGAAATAATATTCCTATTAAAGGACTAAGTTTTGTGTAGTTAGGAAAAATACAAATTGCTTTAAAATGGGATTATTTTCTAAACCTGATGTTATATTTAGTATCATTGGTGTTGGTAGTGGATTTTGTATTGCAGGAGAATGATACAGAGATATCTGCTGATATGGTAGAACAAGAATCACTGAATGCCAGTTCATCTGAAGCTCAGGAAACTCAGGGACCAGGTCAGTTGATATTGACAGTATATGGGTTGTTGTATTCATAAGATATTCAATCTATGGGGATTAGTCTTCACATAAAGTTTTGGTGAGGTTTAAGATACAACTGGTAGTCTGGACAAGTTTCATTTGTAACTACATCTTTCTCTTCATTAAAGAATTTGTAAGCTAAGAATTGTTATGATTAAGCATGCAGTACACTATCTCGGGTATTGATGAGGATTAAGTTTTATTCCTATGTATTTTGTATTTTTATCATTTTGTTCATGTCATAATATTCAGAATAAAAGGAGGAGCTAATAATTAAATTTCAACATGGAAATGAGACCTTATCATATCCCTTATAATTAAGACCTCTGATGCCAGATGAACTCCCCCATCCCATCCCATCCCATCCCAGCTATTTACAAAACAGTCAACTAGGCAAAACAGTCAACTTGGTTAGTAGAAGAAAGATAGTCAGTACTGTTTCTGTTGCTTCTTATTTTTCCTATGCATTTATAAAGCTTTCATCTTTTAAATAGGGAGATAATTTTGGCACAAGCTGAAATGGCTGTTGAATTCATTAATTGTGTAGTTAATGGCAGGTGATGTGTGGGGGCGAGAAGCTGCACTACACCTCCTGTCAGAGGAGTCCCACTTTGAATTTCGGCTGCGAGTAAACACTTAGTGTTGCGCCCTTATCCGAATTTTTTCATCTTTTTCTTATAATAAGGGAATGCTGACTGTTGATTGTTGTAATGGAAATGAAGCAAGAGGTTTGTATTTGCTGGTGAAAGGGTGTACATTGCAACTGGTTTATAAGTAAACCAGCTGTACATCCACACTCCATGTGTGTCTTGTACGGGGCATGATTGTTCACAATCATCCCCGTGTGCCAAGTGCAGGTTATGGCCTTCTGCCTGGGCAGGCGTACACCTTGAGGGGAAGAGCGCTAAGCCTTCTCCAGGTATTGTCTTGGCAAAAGCCAAGACATTGAGGAAGGCTTTTGCTTCTATCTAATCAGTGAGCGCGTCTGCTGCCGCCACCACCGCCCATATAGCCTTCTGTCCCCAGGAACTATGCATCAGGAGTAAGGAACCCTCTTATCTCAGGTTCTGAGTGTGTGTTGTGTTCCCCCAGTGTTTGCCACACCTCATTGGAGATTGAGGCTCTTCACCTATTTCCATTCAGACCGCTAACGGCGAATTTGATGTAGGGAAGTCTTGGACCTCCTTAGGACTTTTAGACCTCCATGACTTTGTTGAGTGAGATGATAGCTAATGCTGCATTTCCCCTGGTGATGCCAGTAGTGAAAGTCAAGGTTGTGCCCTCAGTATCAGTGACCCCAGTGGTTTACCCTTTAGTACTACTTCATCTTAGCTTAAAAAGACTGTTAATGTTAGTAAAGTGATACTTTTGCTTGTGGAAAAAGCTCCGGCACCTGGAGGTGTCATGACTAAAAATGCTGTGTCATCATTGCAGGTTGACCCGTCAGTCTGCGTGTGGATGGAGGACTCTCCTTGGAGAGACTGAAAGTGGAAGGTATATCCTTCTTAGCCTGTGAGTTGTTGGTCATGGAAATGTCTGCCATGGCCTTCCTCCAAATTTTTTTCTGGCTTTACTAGTAGTGTGGCGCAGTAACATACTTCACAAAGTCAACAGGGAGGGGTTATTAACCTTGAAGTCTTTTGAGAAATGCACGAGTCTCATGCTGTCTTGTGGAATGGCAGTAACCTTTGCACACCAGTCAGCAAACCAGTAGGCCAACTGGGTTTTAAAGAGAAGGGATACCTTGGTTTTCTGTTTCTCAAAGTAAGTTAGCTCAGAGGTAACTTTGTTGCTTTGAAACTCTTCGATACAGGCGCCAATGTCTCTGCTTCCAATGAGGCGCACGCAGGTGCCGGTGGAGATTTGAGGACTGCATCGTAAGAATCCCTGACCCAGCATGCAGTCTACTTCCAGAGTCTTGGCCCTTTGAAGAAAGCTGTGGGCAAGTCCTTGGGTTCAACCAAGCCTGCGAACTTGTGTACAAGGAAGTGGCCCTTGCCTGTTCCTAGATTTTTTATCAGGACTACCCACAACTATTTCTTGAAAGGAGCCTGTCCATGCACATCCCTTTCATGTCCTGCAACCTGGTTTCTTTAGGATGGGGGGGACAGGGGGGCAAGGGAAGGAGAGGAAAACACTGATGCTGTTGTTTCCCCTCTCCCACTGCCGAGAGTAGGGGGATACCTGTCTTGCCATTGGGCATCCTGGCAGAGAGACAGGAACTGAACCTTGTTTAGTGGGTGTCCTTCGTGACGGTTACTTACTACCCTTTTAAGACCATTGAGGCCCTCCCCATCTCATATACCAATAGAGTTCTCATCCAATCCTTCAACCTTGCCAAAAGCCCTGGTCATGCAGGCAGAGGGGAAAGGTATGTTTGAGAATACACTAGAAGTCATTTGAGATGAGTCTTTGGGCTTCTACTGTGGGTAGAGACTTGTCATCAACCACTCCCAAGTTTAGTGATGCGTTCCATCAAAAAGGGAGACTTGATGCTTTTGGTGAACCTGAAAGACAAGTACTTTCAAGGGTCTTTGCATCAGTCCTCTCAAAAGTACTCTGCTTCTCTCTATATGGTATGGTGTACCAGTTCAAGACTCTGTGCTTTGGATTTGTATGGTTCATCAGGTGTTCACCTTGGTAGAAGCTTGAGCCCACTTGCAAGTGATATGTGACATATCTGTTAATGTATCTTGATGATTGACTGATCTTTGCCTCCTCAGCAAGGCAGTTGCTACAGAATGAGGATTGGATTCTCGTATTTTGCCTTGATCTGGGCAGTCTTCTTTCCCATATTTCCTCACTGGAGAAACCCGTTCCCATGGGTGCCTCCACCAGAGATTTGAAAGATTCCTGGTGAGCAGCCACGGATCCCCCGTTCCTTCCTGTTCCAGTGGGACAGGAGGGTCGAAGAAATTTTACCTGGTGGCTGAACGAGGAAACCCTCACTTGGATGTGTACGATTTTTCTCTGCTCAGCCTAAGCTGCCAGTTAGTCAATAGTGTTGATTATGCCAGAACTCATTATGATCCTGGTAATTTACAGATGGCCTCATGCTGAGTGGTATCCTTATCTGTTATCACTTCTAGTCGAGGTCCTGGAGAGAACTATCCTAATGATCCACATTTCTTTGTCAGCTGCACCTTCAGAGATACCACCAACTGATGAAATCGCTGAAACTTTTTGGTTGGAGATTTAGAACTATAGGTCGAAGCAACTATAGTGCAGATAGCAGATTTCTTCTTATTCCGTTGCTGAGAGACACGCCTTGCAGTTGCGGTTTGTCAAAAGCTGCTGCTCAGCCTTGGAAATGATATTTTGACTGAAGGGTATAGCCCTCTCCTCATGTGAGTTGTCTATGCTCATGAGGAGCTTCGAGCAGTCTTGCCCACCCTGGGATCGCAGCCTTATGGAGTTGGATGTAACCCTTTTTCTTAAGGCTCTTACACATACAATTCTTAGTATAAACCTTAAAGAAGGTCATCAGAGAGGAATTCAACTCTGAAGATTGTCTTTTTCCTAGCCGTAGCATTGGCAAAGAGGGTAGGCAAGTTCCACAGTCTTCATTACATAGTTACCCATACTGAGGGGTGGAAGGAGGTATTTAGTTTTGTGTCCAGTTTTGGCTAAAACTCAGAACCCATGACCGCATGACCTCCAGTTTATAGCTTTTGAAAGGAGATGCTTTTGTGTCCTGTCAGGGCTCTGTGGTGCTATCTGAAGAGGACGCCATACTTCAGGCCAAAGTGTTAGTGACTATGTTAGCATTGGTAGGACCAAGAAAGAGATTATTATGGTAAGCAATATCTTTAGTGCTCCATGAGTCTCGACTGCTTAGAGAGTCAATGTACTACCTTGGATCAGAGTTCACAAAGTCAAGGGCATAGTCCCCACCTTAGCCTGCAAGAGAAACCTATCTGTCAGCCAGGTGGTGAAGGCTGGGATTTTAGAAATGCCAAACCACCTTCATGGCCTTTAACCTACGGTAATATACCCACAAGTCCCTTGACACTTTTGTGCTTTGTCCTGTGTTGGCTGCTCTTAAGTAGTTGTATAGGCAGCCTAGCTCCTACACATGACAGGCAGCATCTTGTCTATTGTAATGTATAGATGTAAGTCTGGAATGAATGGTAAAATGACTGGCTTTATTCTGTCTCCTCTCCTGAATATGAAGTCGTTGAAGTGTTACAAGTTGGATCTAACTTGATGCTGGTAAGTTACACTTCTGAGCTCCAGTCTTTAATTTTAAAGAAGTATCTCCACTGCCCTCCCTAATGAGTGGGAGGATGGTGGAATTTATACCAATCCATTGCTCATCATACACCAGGTATAATTTTTGGGGAGTGATTTCCCTTTGTGAGAAGGGTTTCCTCAGTTGACCATTTACAATTCAACTTGGACAGGTGAGGCCCTATCAGTTTACTCATCCCCATGAGAAACAGATAGGAGATTGCTGAAGTCATCTCCTTTGCACCTGCATGTGACCAGGCAGATTTATATTTCCAAGGAGGAAGAACATCCAACCAGTTCAGTTCTAGGGGTACTTCTAACTTATCAAGCAGTGAGTTTCTCTATTTAGAGGACAAAAGGTTTTTATACACATAAATAGCAAATTTTAAATATTTAACTTAGCCGGTGAATATATAGCTGCAACTCTGTTGCTCGACAGACAAACTCTACGGAAAAAACTCGCCAGCGATCGCTACACAGGTTGCGGGTGTGCCCAACAGCGCCATCTGTCGACCAGATACCCAGCTCTTATGTAAACAAAGACTCAATTTTCTCTCTGTCGAGGTGTCGACAAGACGTACTTTACTCGCTGTTGCTAAACTGGAGTTTTTCACATCTTATTGGTGAAGTACTATATTCTGGTTTTGAGCTTTCGCTGTGCAGGGTTTTTCTTCAAACAAATCCTTGAACTCTTTTTTGTAACGGATTCATTGTTGATGACTTAGATCGTTTTTGGAATTTTCCCTTGACCAATTCAAAATGGCTGACCCTTCACAAGTTCCCAAATTTAGGAAATGCAATGCTAGGGACTGTTCTAGGCGTCTTCCGAAGGCTTCTATCGACCCTCACACTGTTTGTTCCAATTGTAGGGGTAAAACCTGTCAATTGGAAGATCGGTGTGAGGAGTGCGTGGGCCTTTCGGAATTCGATTTTATCGAATTCGAAAAGTACACACGTAGGCTAGAGAGAGATAGAGTTAGGAGAAGTTCTTCTCGATCTATTGATGTATCCTCTCCTCATGCCACACAACCTATTCCTTCCCCTGTAGTGGTTGTTCATAACCCCCCTCCTAGCACTCAGGAACCATCGATGGCTGACATGATGCGTGCCATCCAGGCTCTGGGTGAGAGAGTTGAGTCCCTTGCAAGTGACCGCAATCACCTCATGGCGGATGTTAAGGAGCTTAAGTGCCAAAGTGCAGTGGGAAGTGCTAAAGTGCCAAGTGATAGTGTTGTGAACAGTGTTGCGCTTGAGGGTTCGTCTGTTCGTGCCTGTCGTCCTCCTAGTCCGGGACCTCTTGCAAGCTCCCAAGTCCAGGGGAGAAGCAATGTCGTACGACGCATGGGTTTGAGAGGCTTTAATCAGTGAACAGACGTTCCCTCCATGGTATCGGGCGTATCTACCCAAGATCGCCCCTACCTACCTAAGACGAGAGAGCCCATTTATACCTCGTCGTCTGAAGGTGTTTCTCGCAAGAAACTTTGGACCAAGGTCTCACGACCTTTAAAAAGTAAATCGGTCCCTTCAGGACAAGTCCAACGTCCCGGTTGTAGTCACTGGGTCAGTTCGGACTCGTTGCCGTCATCTGATGACTGCTCACCGCCTAAGAGAGGCAAAGCGGTACCGCTTCAGACCCTAACACCGTCTGTCGCCGCACCTGCTCCCGTAGACCCTAAATGGGCTTTACTGCAAGACATGCAGTCCAAGCTTACGTCTCTAATGCAGGACTTTCATGCGGAGAAGGTTGCTGCCGTACCAGCAGCGAGTGCAGTAACTAGCCTACAACCTTCTAAGCGATCGGTTGTGCGTCCTGTGGACGCTGAGGTAACCTTCTCACGTACACCAGTTGAGGGAGTTCCTCCACCGATGCGTTCCAGTGTGGGCTGCCAGCCGCATGTTGACGTTAAGCGACGCACGGAAGTGGGTGTTGACGTTCTGGACGTTCAACAACCTTCAGAGTTGACTTGTTTTGACGCGGTGCGTCAACCTCCGCAACCCAGTCAGTCTAGACAGTCTCGGGTAGACGCTGTGCGTCCTCGCGCTACCATGGTTGTTGACAGCTCACAGACTGTGCAGCAGGTCCATGACATTGCGTCCGGCTCAGTCACGCATGCACCAGTACGACCGGACTCAGCGAACCAGCCGTTACCCACTCCGTTGCCGTTTCCTCATCAGTTCTCGGATGAGGAACTTTCTGATGACGATGTTGCTGCACATCAAGATGAACAACAATCAGAACTGGACGAGCCTAAGTCTACTCAACCCTCTTTGGACTTTAGAAAAGTTTTGGCTATTTTCAAAGAGCTGTTTCCTGACCAGTTTGTTTCTGTGGCTCCTCGTTCTCCGCCTTCAGAGTTTGTTTTAGGCATGCCTTCTACCGCACCTGCCTTTACTAGACTCGTCCTCGCACGCTCGTCCAAGAAAGCTTTGCGGGTGATAGGAGACTGGTTAGAGTCCAAGAAGAGTTTAGGGAAGACAGCATTTGCTTTTCCCCCTGCTAGACTCTCTTCTAGATCGAGCGTCTGGTATGCCACGGGAGAAGTTCTCGGCTTGGGAGTTCCTGCCTCTGCCCAGGGCGACTTCTCAAGTCTTGTAGACTCTCCCCGCCGCCTTGCCATGAGACGCTCAAAGATTTGTTGGTCATCATCGGACCTGGACCACCTTATGAAAGGAATCTTTAGGGCTTTTGAAGTCTTTAACTTCTTAGACTGGTGCCTAGGAGCCCTAAGCAGGAAGATCTCTTCGACAGATAAAGAGACTTCTTTGCTTATTATGTCCTGCATGGACAAGGCCGTCCGTGATGGGTCCAATGAGCTTGCTGCCTCATTTGTGTCCGGAGTCCTAAAAAAGCGAGAATCTCTCTGCTCATTCCTTTCTGCTGGAGTTACACCGTGCCAGAGATCTGAGCTTCTCTTTGCTCCTCTTTCCAAGTGCCTTTTTCCAGAAGTCCTGATAAAGGAAATAGCCGCTTCGTTAGTGCAGAAGGACACTCACGATCTTGTTGCGTCCTCAGCTCTCAAAGCTCCCCCTTTGCCTACATTATCAGCTAGACCGAGGATGGACACTCCAGCGTCTCGCTTTATTCCGCCCTTTCGTGGCAGAGCCTCCAGCAGAGGAGGTGCTCGTGCCGAAGGGAAGCGAGGGAAGAGGAAAGGATCCAAGTCCTTTAAGGGCAGAGTCTGACTGCCCGCAACTTCAGACAGCAGTGGGAGCCAGACTCAAGAACTTCTGGCAAGCCTGGGAGAAGAGAGGCGCAGATGCACAATCTGTGAAGTTGCTCAGAGAGGGGTACAAGATCCCGTTTGTACGAAAACCCCCTCTAGCGACGTCTCCCATCGATCTCTCTCCCAGGTACAGAGAGGAAGAAAAGAGACAAGCCCTGAAACTGGAAATGTCTCTTTTGCTAAAGAAGGGAGCGGTGGTCAAAGTCTCGGACCTTCAATCTCCGGGATTCTACAACCGCCTCTTCTTGGTTTCAAAGAAGACAGGAGGGTGGAGGCCGGTACTAGACGTCAGTGCTCTGAATGTCTTTGTCACAAAGACGAAGTTCTCCATGGAGACCACAAAGTCAGTCTTAGCAGCGGTCAGAAGGGAAGACTGGATGGTCTCCCTAGACCTAAGGGACGCCTACTTCCACGTCCCCATCCACTCAGACTCCCAACCTTTTCTGAGATTCGTTTTCGAAAAGGTGGTCTACCAGTTTCGGGCCCTGTGCTTTATCCTAAGCACAGCTCCTCTCGTGTTTACGAGGCTGATGAGGAATGTAGCCAAATTCCTCCATTTATCGGACATCCGAGCCTCCCTTTATTTGGACGACTGGCTTCTCAGAGCCTCTTCCAGTCGTCGCTGTCTGAAGGATCTAAAGTGGACTCTAGATCTGACCAAGGAATTGGGACTCCTAGTCAATTTGGAAAAGTCGCAACTGGTCCCATCCCAAACTATTGTGTATTTAGGGATGGAGATTCACAGTCAAGCTTTTCGGGCTTTTCCGTCGGCCCCCAGAATAAGTCAAGCCCTGTTATTCATCCAGAACATGCTGAAGAAGGAACGCTGCTCAGTCAGGCTGTGGATGAGTCTGGTAGGGACGCTATCATCCCTGGAACAATTTGTGTCATTAGGAAGACTACACCTCCGTCCGCTTCAATACCATCTAGCTTTTCACTGGAAAAAGGACAAGACGCTAGAAGCGGTCTCGATCCCGATTTCCGAAAAGATGAAGTCTTGTCTGACTTGGTGGAAGGACAATATCAACTTGAGAGAGGGTCTTCCCCTGGCTGTTCAGACTCCCAACCACGTTCTCTTCTCGGACGCATCGGACGTGGGCTGGGGCGCGACATTAGACGGTCGGGAATGCTCAGGACTGTGGAACTCGAGTCAGAGGAACATGCATATCAACTGCAAGGAGCTGTTAGCAGTACATCTAGCCTTGAAAAGCTTCAAGTCTCTCCTTCGAGGCAAAGTGGTGGAAGTGAACTCAGACAACACCACTGCCTTGGCGTACATCTCCAAGCAAGGAGGGACCCACTCACTGACGCTGTACGAGATCGCAAGGGACCTCCTCATCTGGTCAAAAGATCAAGACATCTCACTAGTAACGAGGTTCATCCAAGGCAACTTGAATGTCATAGCAGATTGTCTCAGTCGGAAAGGGCAAGTAATTCCAACAGAATGGACCCTCCACAAGGATGTGTGCAAGAGACTTTGGGCCACTTGGGGCCAGCCAACCATAGATCTCTTTGCAACCTCGCTGAACAAGAGGCTTCCAATCTATTGCTCCCCAGTCCCGGACCCAGCAGCAATACATATAGATGCCTTTCTCTTAGATTGGTCACATCTAGATCTCTACGCATTCCCACCGTTCAAGATTGTCAACAAGGTACTGCAGAAGTTTGCCTCTCACGAAGGGACAAGGTTGACGCTAGTTGCACCCCTCTGGCCCGTGAGAGAATGGTTCACCGAGGTACTTCGATGGCTAGTAGACGTTCCCAGAAGTCTTCCCCTAAGGGTGGACCTTCTACGTCAGCCACACGTAAAGAAGGTACACCAAAGCCTCCTCGCTCTTCGTCTGACTGCCTTCAGACTATCGAAAGACTCTCGAGAGCTAGAGGCTTTTCGAAGGAGGCAGCCAGTGCGATTGCAAGAGCAAGGAGAGCATCCACCATTAGACTACCAATCGAAGTGGGAAGTCTTCCGAGACTGGTGCAAGTCAGTTTCTGTATCCTCGACCAGTACCTCTGTAGCTCAAATAGCTGACTTTCTCTTATACCTGAGAAAAGGACGATCCCTTTCAGCTCCCACTATCAAGGGCTACAGAAGCGTGTTGGCATCGGTCTTCCGGCATAGAGGCTTAGATCTTTCCAACAATAAAGATCTTCAAGACCTCCTTAAGTCTTTTGAGACCACTAAGGAGCGTCGTTTGGTTACACCTGGTTGGAATTTAGACGTGGTACTAAGATTCCTCATGTCAGACAGGTTTGAGCCGCTACAATCAGCCTCCTTTAAAGATCTCACTCTAAAGACACTTTTCCTAGTATGCTTAGCCTCAGCTAAAAGAGTCAGTGAGATTCATGCCTTCAGCAAGAACATCGGATTTTCATCAGAAAAAGCCACATGTTCGCTACAACTTGGTTTTCTAGCCAAAAATGAGCTGCCTTCTCGACCTTGGCCTAAATCGTTCGATATTCCCAGCTTATCGGAGATTGTAGGCAATGAACTAGAAAGAGTCTTATGCCCTGTGAGAGCTCTTAAGTTCTATTTAAAGCGCACTAAACCTTTACGAGGCCAATCTGAAGCTTTATGGTGTTCAGTTAAGAAACCATCTTTGCCTATGTCAAAGAATGCTTTATCCTACTTTATCAGACTGTTAATACGAGAAGCTCATTCACATCTGAGTGAGGAAGACCAAGCTTTGCTTAAGGTGAAGACGCACGAAGTTAGAGCTGTTGCAACTTCCGTGGCCTTTAAGCAAAATAGATCTCTGCGAAGTATAATGGACGCAACCTATTGGAGAAGCAAGTCAGTGTTCGCGTCTTTTTATCTAAAGGATGTCCAGTCTCTTTACGAGGACTGCTACACACTGGGACCATTCGTAGCAGCGAGTGCAGTAGTGGGTGAGGGCTCAACCACTACAATTCCCTAATTCCATACCCTTTTAATCTTTCTCTTGAAATGTTTTTAATGTTGTTTTTATGGGTTGTCCGGAAGGCTAAGAAGCCTTTCGCATCCTGGTTGATTTGGCGGGTGGTCAAAGTCATTTCTTGAGAGCGCCTAGATTAGGGGTTTGATGAGGTCCTGTTGTATGGGTTGCAACCCTTGATACTTCAGCTCCTAGGAGTCGATCAGCATCCTAAGAGGATCGCGAGGCTCCGTAAGGAAGACGTACTTAAAAGGCAGAGTAATTGTTCAAGTCGACTTCCTTACCAGGTACCTATTTATTTTGTTTTTGTTATTTTGATAACTTCTAAATGAAATAAAAAACTCTTAGCTCATAAAATGTAAACATATTTTACTGGTCTCTACCCACCATCCTGGGTGTGAATCAGCTATATATTCACCGGCTAAGTTAAATATTTAAAAATGATATTTTAATTATAAAATAAATTTTTGAATATACTTACCCGGTGAATATATAAATTAAATGACCCTCCCTTCCTCCCCAATAGAGACGCAGTGGGACGAGGAGAAAATTGAGTCTTTGTTTACATAAGAGCTGGGTATCTGGTCGACAGATGGCGCTGTTGGGCACACCCGTAACCTGTGTAGCGATCGCTGGCGAGTTTTTTCCGTAGAGTTTGTCTGTCGAGCAACAGAGTTGCAGCTATATATTCACCGGGTAAGTATATTCAAAAATTTATTTTATAATTAAAATATCATTTTTTGAGTGTTTTGTATTTCTCCTCCTCAACCAACCCTTTCGGTCATGAGCCAAAAGGTCAAAGGGATTCTGTTCTGACAGATGGTGGAGCAGGTCTTCTTTGCCTGCACGTACCACCTGTTGTTAACTATCTCATTAACGAATTTAATGGCCATTCCAACTTTTGCCGAAATTATCTCCTTATTCAAGGAAGAATACAAGTTATTTAAAAATTTTGTCATATTGATGCTCCATTGTAATTGAATAGTTTGCCACTGTCCAGTTGATGCAATGAGGTATAATTGTTTTGCTTAAAACAGATAATAGTTTTTTGTCACTTAATTTATTACTTATCATTTGTTTATTACAAATGCCATATTCACCACTGTTTGCTATATGATGTTGAAGATCATTTCCATTATTGAATGTTCATATCAGAAATATATACTCCAGGTTGATCCATCCCTCCCCCACCATATTTCTTATTAATTTCTATCATGATGATACTGTATATCTTAGTGTTCCTAACGTTGGATTTGATATGTTAAGTATGAAGTATGTAACATTCAGTAATGAGCAAGTTTATGTATAGCAATACTGTACATACTGTACTACCAATACTTTACACAATTGCAGCAGTGCAAAGAATGCTATACATGTACTGCATAATTTACAGTGATTTTGCTTTTTACTTTCTTTGTTGAGTAGTGGGTTGTTTCAATGTTTAAGTAAAAAGTTTTACATTGGTGTTGCTTGTTTAGGAAGGTAGATTCAGAAAACAATAAGATGGATATTTGATAAATGAAATTTTAAGGCCTTTGAAGCACCTAAACTTGAAGAGGAGGCATAGACTTGAACTGATTTCACGTGTGGAAATGCTGTTTTGCATCTTTGAAAGTTGAAACATAAGGGCATTTTACATTTGGAAAGGTTTGTACTACCTGAAAATGGTATAGCTGCATACCATGGCAATAGGAGTAACAGCACTCAATACATAAATCTTACATGGATACAAACACCCATTACAAGTCATCTTATTTGCTGGTATATTTGGGCCTTGGAAGCTCGCTACAGACCATCTAAAAATGGAAACGTATTACGGAACACCGAGACAGATTTAAAATTGGTCCTTGACATTTTGACATAGTTGATAGTAGAGATACTGAAGTCAATTGAGAAGAGTGCTACAGTATCAAGATGGCAGCGGACAGAACCTGAAGATTTATTTATGAATATTAATGCCAAACTCCCCGAGTGTAGTTATTAAATCGGGATCCCAAGTAGTGCTTCAACTTTTTTAGAATAGTGTGATATACTGTAACCATTTCAGGTCATTCATAGAAGTTGGATCAAGTTGGTACCTTGTGTTGAAGTAGAAATGGTAGTTTAACATAACCAATTCATCTCAGATTTTCACCATGGGAATCATACTGCAGTATTATTTTTATTCCTATCAAGGGCTGTACTGTCATTTAATTAGGCCATTAAGACTTTCATATTTCTCACCTAGTGTATTTAATCTTGAATGAGAATTGGAAAAGAAAACTTAAAATTAACAAAGAAAGCCAACTGAAAGAAACAAAAAAAAAAGCAAAGCAGCTCAGGCATAAGGAGCATTATAAGGAACTTTTATTACTATCTTCAGCATATCTCACAATGCACAAAGCATGCAGTAACCACATATGTGGCAATAACACATTGAACTTGAATTTCGGTGTGTTCTAATTTAGTTGTGTATTACTCAATGTAACATTGCATATATGTCTGAGGTCCACTATGGTTATGCATAATAGAGTTGAAAATCTTTATTGCATAATACAATGTAGTGTAATCTGTTTTACATTCCAAATTATAAACATAGCAATAACAAGCCAAACATAAAGGATTACAGCACACATCTACTGTATGCTCTTTAGATAAAACAGTATTGAACAATGTTATTGGCTGATGTGTACACTTTAACTGTACATTTTATAGTGATTTCAATGTGAATTCTCATGAAAAAACAAAAGTGTACAATATTTTTTCATACACAGTACATTATGTAACAGCAGAACCGTAGCCAATCTTCCAAATGCTTATGACTTGATTATAATATTTATTGGCAATAAATGAAAATTGCGACTCGTTGAATATTGCTCACCCAAGCAAAAGACTCGACTCTTTATCCTGTGTTTGATAAGACCAAAAATCACATCTCTAATCTCTAAATGCATAGAGTGCTTCTGAAGGATTTATTTTTAAATGAAATTAGATAAGAACAAGATTAAGTTGAAGAATTATTCTTTAATGAGAGTAGATAATAAGATCAAGATTGATTTGAAGAAGTTGCGTAACGGATTATGGAGACATAAAATAAATATATGTAAATGAAGGCCAAAAGAAATGTAAATGGGGGTTGAAGGGTTACTGAAAATGTTCTATAGTACACAGTAACTAACCCCCTCTTCCATGCTAAATGATGTAAATGTTTTTATTATTCCACACCCTCTGGGAAGTGCAGCACAATTCAATTGAGAAGGCTGTATGTATGGAGTATGGAAGATCATTTTAAATTTTCTTTATTTTAACACATTGAATGGTTTCTTTAACTGTTTTTAATGTTATATCACTTTTCATGAATAGGAAAGAAGGTCAGTAAAGCAGCCAAACGTCGTCAGAAGAAAGCTGATGCCAATAGAGCTCGTGAGGCCCTAATACGCGAGGAGAAGGATAACAACCGATTTTGTGCTCGTAATGTTGAGGCTGCGAAGTTGAAGGCATTGCTTAAGGCTAGAAAGCTCAAAATGTTTGAAATTCAGCCTGATGGAGATTGGTAATGTTAATGCTTTTTTTATTCAATCATTTATTTAGAAGTTTTACTGAATGCTTAAAATGTAAATTTCCATTTGTTTGCATGCTTTTTAGATCTCTTTGTAAATATGATAGTCTCGTTCAACTTTTTCTCCCTCCCTTTACAAATATAGTGTATTCATTTTGTAAGTTTTGCCAATAATATTTAAGTTTTGGTAGGTTCAGTAATAAGCTTCATAAGATTTATGATAGACATTTTGTTTGATAGCTTTACTCTATCCTTTTGTTTGAAAAAGTAATTCTAATTGTCATTTTATTATTGTGCAAGGTAAGGTACAGTACTATAGTCCATTTCTTTTAGCGAGTCATATTTGCACCGACTCGCAACGGTGCCCTTTTAGCTCGGAAAAGTTTCCCGGTCGCTGATTGGTCAGAATTATCTTGTCCAACCAATCAGAGATCAGGAAACTTTTCCGAGCTAAAAGGGCACCACTGCGAGTCGGTGCAAATATGACTCGCTAAAAGAAATGGACTATAGGTTTCAGTATTGTCTCTTCTACCTACGAAATTTAATCTTAATAAAGTAGTGTGCCTGCTCCAATAGGTAGTGGTATGAATATTGAATATTGCAAGGACTGCAGATCTTTTTCTAATCTTTCCGTTCATTTCAAGATTAATGAAAGTTAAGTTTTACTGATGCACCTTAAATATTTGCTGCTCTAAACACTATTCTTCTTCTTCATATGTAGGTACCTCATATTGTATGACTTGTACAATTTCAATGTAAATAGTATTGCCTGGTATCCTTAAAGCCCCCAGCTTCATTTTAATTTGCTTCTTACTTCTTTTCCATTTTATTTGGTTCTGTTTTTATTCAGTTTTTACCATGCTCAAGGTTTTACGTATCTCATAAGTATAAATCTTCTGGACGAGCCATACCAGAGTTTAGACATTTGACCCAGTGGTCATATTAATCAAAGGCATGCCAATGTTACTGTATTGTGCCGAATGAGAATGGCTCTTAGACATTTCATGTGTGCTTACCTTTCCAAGCTCAGACATAAGTTGTCTTTTGTAACCTGATCTTGCAGAAATTATTCATAAGAGGGAAGGTAACTATAGACATGTATGTAATGAGCCCTCTGCAAAGTAGGTTTTTCCTGTTCAATAAATTCTTTCACTCCTATATATTTTACTGTTTTGTAGTGGTTTATTGCATATATTTGACCTTGGAGAGTGATGTTTTGAACTTTAGGTATGATCATGTATAATTTAGTTCTTGGTGTACAGATATGTTTACTTGTATAGATTTACCTTCTTATTTCACATTTTTCAATATTTAACTTAGCCGGTGATTATATAAGCTGCAGCTCTGCTGCTCGACAGAAAACTCTACGTAAAAAATCCGCCAGCGATCGCTATGCAGGTAGGGGGTGTACTTCAACAGCGCCATCTGTCGTGCAGGTACTCAGTACTCATTGTAAACAAAGAACTCAATTTTCTCTCTGTCGTGCTACCGGCAAGACCTACTAATTCGCTGTTGCTAACTGGTTTTGTTTTCACAACTATTTGGTGAAGTACACTATTCTAGTTTTGAGCTTTCGCTGTGCAGGCTTTCTCTTCAATAAATCCCTGCATTCTTTTTTTGATATCGGATTATTTGTTGATGACTTTGGATAGTTTTTGAATTCCCCTTTGACCAATTCAAAATGGCTGACCCTTCTCAAGTCCCAAAATTCAGGAAGTGTAATGCTAGGGACTGTTCTAGGCGTCTTCCGAAGGCCTCTATCGATCCTCACACCGTTTGTTCCAATTGTCGGGATAAAACCTGTCAATTGGAAGATCGATGTGAGGAATGCGTTGGGCTTTCGGAATTCGATTTTATCGAATTCCAAAAATATACACGTATGCTAGAGAGAGATAGAGTCAGGAGAAGTTCATCTCGTTCTGTTGATTTTTCCTCTCCTCATGCCCCACAACCTATTCCTTCCCCTGTAGTGGTTGCTCCTGATCCCCCTTCTGGCACTCAGGAACCTTCGATGGCTGACATGATGCGTGCCATCCAAGCTCTGGGTGAGAGAGTTGAGTCCCTGGCTAGTGACCGTAACCAGCTCATGGCGGATGTCAAGGAGCTGAAGTGTAAAAGTGCAGTGGGAAGTGGTAAAGTGAGTGATAGTGTTGTGGATAGTGTTGCGCTTGAGGGTTCGTCTGTTCGTGCCTGTCGTCCTCCTAGTCCGGGACCTCTTGCAAGCTCCCAAGTCCAGGGGAGAAGCAATGTCGTATGACCAATGGGTTCGAGAGGCTTTAATCAGCGAACAGACGTTCCCTCCATGGTTTCGGGCGTATCTACCCAAGATCGTCCCACCCACACAAAGACGAGAGAGCCCATTTATTCCTCGTCTGCGGAAGAGGTTTCTCGTAAGAAACCATGGACCAATGTCTCACGACCTCTTAAGCGCAAGTCGGTCCCTTCCGCGCAAGTCCAACGGCCCAGTTGTAGCCACTGGGTCAGTTCGGACTCGCTGCAGTCTTCCGATGACTGCTCACCTCCTAAGAGAGGCAAAGCGGTACCGCCTCAGGCAGTCACACCGTCTGTCGCCGCACCTGCTACTGCAGACCCTAAGTGGTCTTTGCTGCAGACCATGCAGTACCAATTAACGTCTCTAATGCAGGACTTTCGTGCGGAGAAGGTTGCTGCTGCACCAACCTCTTGCCCACAACCAACCACACTCTCGGTTGTGCGTCCTGTGGACGCTGAGGCGACCTTCTTGCGCACTCCAGCTGAGAGAATCCCGCCACCCATGCGTTCCAGTGTACCCTGCCAGCCGCATGTTGACGTTCAGCGACGCACGGAACCTTCCGTTGACGTTCGCGAGGTACAACAACCGACAGAGTTGTTTTGTTTTGACGCGGAGCGTCAACCTCCGCAACCCAGTGTGGTTACCTCTGCTCGCCCACATCAGACTAGACAGTCTGGAGTAGACGCTGTGCGTCCCCGCGCTGCTATGGTTGTTGCCAGTTCACAGACTGGGCAACAGTTCCATGACGTTGCGTCCGGTTCAGTCACGCGTGCACCCGTGCGACCGGACTCAGCTAACCAGCCGATACCTACTCCATTGCCGCTTCCTCCTCAATTCTCGGATGATGGACTCTCTGATGATGACGATGCGGCACACGTTGATGAACCACATTCGGACCTTGACGAGCCCAAGTCCACGCAACCCTCTTTGGACTTTAGAAAAGTTCTTGCTCTGTTCAAAGAGATGTTTCCGGACCAGTTTGTGTCTGTGGCTCCGCGCTCTCCTCCGTCAGAGTGTGCTTTAGGTATGCAGTCATCCTCGCCTGCCTTTACTAGACTCGTCCTCGCACGCTCGTCCAAGAGAGCTTTACGAGTTATAGGAGAGTGGATGCAGTCCAAGAAGAGTCTAGGGAAGACAGCCTTTACGTTTCCCCCTGCTAAACTCTCTTCCAGATCGAGCGTCTGGTATGCCACGGGAGAAGTTCTCGGCTTGGGAGTTCCTGCCTCTGCCCAGGGCGACTTCTCAAGTCTTGTAGACTTTCCCCGCAGGCTAGCTATGAGACGCTCTAAGATATGCTGGTCACCTTCGGACCTAGACCATCTGTTGAAAGGGATATTTAGAGCCTTCGAGGTCTTCAACTTTTTAGACTGGTGTCTGGGAGCTTTGAGCAGGAAGATCTCCCCGACTGAGAAGGAATCTTCCTTGCTCATCATGTCCTGCATGGACAAGGCCATACGTGACGGGTCTAGTGAGCTTGCTGCATCGTTCGTATCCGGAGTCCTCAAGAAGCGTGAGAACCTTTGCTCTTTCCTGTCAGCTGGAGTGACACCTTGTCAAAGATCCGAACTTCTGTTTGCTCCTCTCTCTAAGTGCCTTTTTCCAGAGGACTTGATTAAGAAGATTGCTGCTTCTTTGATACAGAAGGACACCCATGACCTGGTTGCGTCCTCTGCCCGCAAAGCCACCCCTTTGCCTACCTTGTCAGCTAGACCAAGGATGGACACTCCAGCGTCCCGATTTATTCCGCCCTTTCGTGGCAGAGCCTCCAGCAGAGGAGGTGCTCGTGCCGAAGGGAGACGTGGGAAGAAGAAAGGAACCAAGTCCTTTAAAGGCAGAGTCTGACTGCCAGCTTCTTCAGACAGCAGTGGGAGCCAGACTCAAGAACTTCTGGCAGACCTGGGAGAAGAGAGGCGCAGATGCACAATCTGTGAAGTTGCTCAGAGAGGGGTACAAGATCCCGTTTGTACAAAAACCCCCTCTAGCAACGTCTCCCATCGATCTCTCTCCCAGGTACAGAGAGGAAGACAAGAGACGAGCATTGAAACAGGAGGTGTCTCTCTTACTAGAAAAGGGAGCGGTAGTCAAAGTCCTGGACCATCAAACCCCGGGCTTCTACAACCGTCTCTTCTTAGTGGCAAAGAAGACAGGAGGGTGGAGGCCGGTGCTAGACGTCAGTGCGCTGAATGTCTTTGTCACAAAGCAGACGTTCGCCATGGAGACCACAAAGTCCGTTCTAGCAGCGGTCAGAAGGGAAGACTGGATGGTCTCTTTAGACCTAAGGGACGCATACTTTCACGTCCCCATCCACCCAGACTCCCAACCTTTTCTGAGATTTGTTTACGAAAAGGTTGTCTACCAGTTTCAAGCCCTGTGCTTTGGCCTAAGCACAGCTCCTCTTGTGTTTACGAGGCTGATGAGGAATGTAGCCAAATTCCTTCATTTAGCGGACATCAGAGCCTCCCTCTATTTGGACGACTGGCTTCTAAGAGCTTCTTCCAGTCGTCGCTGTCTGAAGGATCTAAAGTGGACTCTACATCTGACCAAGGAATTGGGTCTCCTGGTCAATATGGAAAAGTCTCAAGTGGTCCCATCCCAAACTATTGTGTATTTAGGGATGGAGATTCACAGTCTAGCTTTTCGGGCTTTTCCGTCGGCCCCCAGAACAAGTCAAGCCCAGTTATGCATCCAGAACATGCTGAAGAAGGAACGATGTTCAGTCAGGCAGTGGATGAGTCTGATAGGGACACTATCATCCCTGGAACAGTTCGTATCGTTAGGAAGACTACATCTCCGTCCTCTTCAATATCACCTAGCTGTTTACTGGAAAAAGGACAAGACGCTAGAAGCGGTCTCGATCCCCATTTCCGAGAAGATGAAGTCTTCCCTGACTTGGTGGAAGGACAGTATCAGCCTCAGAGAGGGTCTGCCCCTGGCTGTTCAGACTCCCAACCACGTTCTCTTCTCGGACGCATCGGACACGGGCTGGGGCGCGACATTAGACGGTCGGGAATGCTCGGGAACTTGGAACTCGAGTCAAAGGACAATGCATATCAACTGCAAGGAGCTACTGGCAGTTCATCTGGCCTTGAAAAGCTTCAAGTCTCTCCTTCAAGGCAAAGTGGTGGAGGTGAACTCGGACAACACCACGGCTTTGGCGTACATCTCCAAGCAAGGAGGGACCCACTCTATGACGTTGTACGAGATCGCAAGGGACCTCCTCACATGGTCAAAAGATCTAAACATTTCACTAGTAACGAGGTTCATCCAAGGCAACTTGAATGTCATGGCAGATTGCCTCAGTCGGAAGGGACAAATCATTCCAACAGAATGGACCCTACACAAGGATGTGTGCAAGAGACTTTGGGCCACATGGGGCCAGCCTACCATAGATCTCTTCGCAACCTCGATGACCAAGAGGCTCCCAATATATTGCTCACCAATCCCGGACCCAGCAGCAGTTCATATAGATGCCTTTCTTCTAGATTGGTCACATCTAGACCTATATGCATTCCCCCCGTTCAAGATTGTCAACAAGGTACTGCAGAAGTTCGCCTCTCACGAAGGGACAAGGTTGACGCTAGTTGCTCCCTTCTGGCCCGCGAGAGAATGGTTCACCGAGGTACTTCGAGGGCTAGTGGACGTTCCCAGAACTCTTCCTCTAAGGGTGGACCTTCTACGTCAGCCACATGTAAAGAAGGTACACCAAGGACTCCACGCTCTTCGTCTGACTGCCTTCAGACTATCGAAAGACTCTCGAGAGCTAGAGGCTTTTCGAAGGAGGCAGCCAGGGCGATTGCTAGAGCAAGGAGGACATCCACCCTTAGAGTCTACCAATCGAAGTGGGAAGTCTTCCGAAACTGGTGCAAGTCAGTATCTGTATCCTCGACCAGTACCTCTGTAACTCAAATAGCTGACTTCCTTTTATACCTGAGGAAAGAACGATCTCTTTCAGCTCCCACTATCAAGGGTTACAGAAGCATATTGGCATCAGTCTTCCGTCACAGAGGCTTAGATCTTTCCAACAACAAAGATCTACAGGACCTCCTTAAGTCTTGAGACCACGAAGGAGCGTCGTTTGGCTACACCTGGTTGGAATTTAGACGTGGTACTAAGATTCCTCATGTCAGAAAGGTTCGAGCCGCTACAATCAGCCTCCTTTAAAGATCTCACTTTAAAGACACTTTTCCTGGTTTGCTTAGCCACAGCTAAAAGAGTCAGTGAGATTCACGCCTTCAGCAAGAACATCGGATTTTCATCTGAAACGGCTACATGTTCTTTACAACTTGGTTTTCTAGCCAAGAACGAGCTACCCTCTCGTCCTTGGCCGAAATCGTTCGATATTCCAAGCCTATTGAATATGGTTGGAAATGAACTAGAAAGAGTCTTATGCCCTGTGAGAGCTCTTAAGTTCTATTTAAGACGAACTAAACCTTTACGAGGACAGTCAGAAGCTTTATGGTGTTCAGTTAAGAAACCATCTTTGCCTATGTCAAAGAATGCTTTATCCTATTTTATCAGACTGTTAATACGAGAAGCTCATTCCCATCTGAGTGAGGAAGACCAAGCTTTGCTGAAGGTAAGGACACATGAAGTTAGAGCTGTCGCAACTTCAGTGGCCTTTAAACAAAATAGATCTCTGCGAAGTATAATGGACGCAACCTATTGGAGAAGCAAGTCAGTGTTCGCGTCTTTTTATCTTAAAGATGTCCAGTCTCTTTACGAGAACTGCTACACCCTGGGACCATTCGTAGCAGCGAGTGCAGTAGTGGGTGAGGGCTCAACCACTACAATTCCCTAATTCCATAACCTTTTTAATCTTTCTCTTGAAATGTTTTTATTGTTGTTTTGGGGTTGTCCGGAAGGCTAAGAAGCCTTTTGCATCCTGGTTGATTTGGCGGGTGGTCAAATTCTTTTCTTGAGAAGCGCCTAGATTAGAGGTTTTGATGAGGTCCTGTGGTATGGGTTGCAACCCTTCATACTTCAGATCCTAGGGGTCGCTCAGCATCCTAAGAGGATCGCGAGGCTCCGTAAGGAAGACGTACTTAAAAAGGCAGAGTAATTGTTCAAGTCGACTTCCTTACCAGGTACTTATTTATTTTATTTTTGTTATTTTGATAACTTCTAAAATGAAATAAAAAATCCTTAGCTCATAATAATGTAAACATTTATTGCTGGTCTCTACCCATCCCCCTGGGTGTGAATCAGCTTATATAATCACCGGCTAAGTTAAATATTGAAAAATGTTATTTTGATAATGAAATAAATTTTTGAATATACTTACCCGGTGATTATATATTAAAGGACCCTCCCTTCCTCCCCAATAGAGACGCAGTGGACCGAGGAGAAAATTGAGTTCTTTGTTTACAATGAGTACTGAGTACCTGCACGACAGATGGCGCTGTTGAAGTACACCCCCTACCTGCATAGCGATCGCTGGCGGATTTTTTACGTAGAGTTTTCTGTCGAGCAGCAGAGCTGCAGCTTATATAATCACCGGGTAAGTATATTAAAAAATTTATTTTATCAAAATAACATTTTACAAGATATTGTACTATCTTATCTTTGATTGTCTTTTATTACATCAAATCTTATTAACATCCCAAACAACACTATTATAATAGAATTTTTTTTTTACAGTATGTATGCAGCTATAGCTCATCAAATGACAGATGTAACAGTCTCATGGCTAAGAAGTAAAGCAAGCCAGTATTTGCGTCTTCATAGTGATGACTTTGGCCCTTTCATCACGAATCCAGACACTGGAGAACAATTAACCCCGGAAGAATTTGAGGAATATTGTGATCAAACGGAAAACACTCCTGCATGGGGAGGGCAGCCAGAGGTAAAGATCATTCTATCCAATGTAAATTAGTATAGTTTAAAGGCTGCTCATGAATATGAGAGGCAAGAGAGAGGGCATTGACCTTGAGACTGACCATAGACACTTATTGAACACCCATGCCCCCCTTCATCAAGCTAGGACCCGGGAGGGCCATGCAATGGCTGACGATGACCCAGCAGGTAGACCTATGGGCTCCACAAAATCCCCCATCCCTTGCTTACAAGGATGGTGAGGTTGCAGACACCATTACAAAGTATTGAGCTTGAACGGGTTTCTTACTTCCATCTGATATATTGCCAGGCAGAGACATTTTCAATAGGCTACCACAACCTCTTTCTGTCTTGTAGTTTACCAGTAACTGCTTTCTAAATGGCGCATTGATCCTTTCTTGAAAATCCGTTTTTAATCCTGGTTGTTATATAGGATATTTTGAGAATTTGGAGATTGAGCAAGAATAAACAAGGTGAGAAGCAAGTAGTGGTTGGTATTGTATTCATGAATATATTTACCTCCGCCAACGAAGTTGGAAGGATGTTATGTTTTATCCCCTTTTTGTGAGGTTTGTTTGTGAACAGCTTCCTGGCCACTGTTTCAATTGAAGAGTAATGAAACTTGCAGGGATAAACTGTTACGTAAAAATCTGAAAATTATTAAATTTATAGGTCATGGCCAAAGGTTAAGGTCACAGTCAAGCAAACCGTTCAATTCATGTAATGAGCCATAAGTTTGAACATTGTTGTCATAGAGACTTCAGCCTTGGTTCATTTTTAAATGTATGAAAACCCACAACAATTGATATAGGTTAAGGTCAAGGACAAGTAAAAAGTCGAAGCTGCCGCAGCGGAGGTCTGCACTTAACTCAGTGCCCTTCTAGTTTATGTAGTTTTTATTTGTTTAATGCAGGTACAGTGAACCCTCATTTATCGCGGTAGATAGGTTCCAAACCCGGCCGCGATAGCTGAAAATCCGCGAAGTAGGGACACCATATTTACGTACTGTATTTATTTAACATGTATATTCAGACTTTTAAAACCTTCCCTTTACGTAGTACTGTTAACAAACTACCCTTTAATGTACAGAACACTTAATGCCTGTACTACAGTACCCTAAACTAAAACAGGCACAAATATTAAAGGCAATTTTATATCATGCGTTTCCTAAACACGCCAAAAAGCACGAATAAAAAATGACAACCAATGTTTTGTTTACGTTTATCTCTGATCATAACGAAGAAACAGACACATTTACACATCTGTGTATAGGTTAGTTTTTGCATCGACAGCAATCTTACCAAGTATTGATTATATGTTGACTTTGTTATTACCAATGTTCTACTTAATATTCCTTAGAACTTCCAAATAAATGAAATGAATGCCATTTATATAATGTTTTTCTTCATGACGCCGCCTGAAACGGAAACCTTCCATTTGTTTACGCGCCATCTTCGATCATAATAAACAAATGAATGCATTAAACACACATGCTCAAAGTGATAACTAATGATATAACAAACATTTAGTAAACATTATGTTACAAATATTTTACTTATCGCATCCATATAAATTCCTAAATTCGTAGCAGAGCTGGAAACCTTTTTTTCCCTTATGCGCTTAATCCACAATAGCAAACTGCCGCTAATGACAGAATGATAATTTACGATAATTTTAAACTGTTATGAAAGATAATTGTTCTTTCCATATCCAAAATACTTTTCCTAACTTCAGTTATAAGTCAACTTGTACCCACCTCACCATATGCAAAAAAAGGTAAAAGAAGAAGAAAGTACTAGGCTATTTTTAAAGTCATCGAAAAATTAAGTTACCGCTATTACGTTCGATGTGACAGAGAGAGAGAGAGAGAGAGAGAGAGAGAGAGAGAGAGAGAGAGAGAGAGAGAGAGAGAGAGAGAGAATGGTTTTAAATGTACTAAATAATAAATATGATAGGTTATAACACATTGGTGCTTATGTAATATTAACTGTATAGATGGTTTGAATAAGTTAAGAAATGGTGTACTGTAAACAATTCTTTGTTAATGTATTCGTACCGCGCATATTCTTGAGAGCGGAAGCTAGACATCAGCTGATGTGATCACAGCCAAAATTAAAACAAAAAAAAGCAAAAAATACTTGATTTTCAAAACACACCCGAAATTTAAAAACACAGAGAGAGAGAGAGAGAGAGAGAGAGAGAGAGAGAGAGAGAGAGAGAGAGAGAGAGAGAGAGAGAGAGAGAGAGATGTTTTAAATGTAACAAACAAAAAATATGATAGGTTATAACACATTGGTGCCTATGTAATATCAACTGTATAGATGGTTTGAATAAGTTAAGAAATGATAAAAAACAATACTTCGTACGCGCATGTTCTTGAGACCGGCAGCTAGACGTCAGCTGATCTGATCACAGCCAAAAGTAAAACAAAAAGAAGTCAACAATACTCGATTTTTAAAACACACCCAAAATTTAAAAACAAAAGTACACGCTTTCTGAATGTGCAGTTAACTATTTAAAGAGTAGCAATTTTCTAGAATAAAATGATGTTTCCCCCAAAAATAATGGTTTGCTAATGAAATCGGATGCTGTATTTAATGAAAAAAAGTCCGCGAAGTCGTGAATCCGCTATGGTCGAACCGCGAAGTAGCGAGGGCTCACTGTATTCCTCACCTTACGTCAGTAATTGGTTCCATGAGAGGCGACTCAAGTTGAAAAACAACGTAAGTTGAGTTTACTTGTCACTAGGCTAAACCACAAATAACCATTCCCAGTTCTATATTTTATTTTAAGTGCAATTTGATTAATATATGGTTAATAAGAATCTATTTAAGCTTAGAAACAAATAAATTTTAGTTTTTGATTTAGTACTGAAAAAGTAATCTAATTTCACAAATAAATGTGCATCCATTATTGTAAATGTAGATGTTTACAATTTAGCACAGTACATCGCCGGCTGTTTACTTGTGAATGTGGTTAGCTCTAAGATAGTATAAAATATAAGGATTTTGTAAGGTTAAATAACAAATTAAGTTGTTATAATTATTTTGCAATAGTATACAATAAATCTAGTTGTTATATTCATCAATTCATCAATATTACATTCAATATATTAGTTTACATCACGTAGCTTACGTAGGTAGCTGTGGATGGTCAGCACCAACTGTTGATTCGTCTGTTGTTGTTGTTCTTCGCTTCGCATTTTAATGAACTGGTTAAGAGTGCTCCTCTTTTCTTCAAGGATTACGTGATAGGGAGCTAAATCATATCAACAATACTATGTTAACTACAGTAGGGTCCCGAATTATACGTGTTCGAATTATACGATTCCCCTTTTATGCGATCGCTATTTTCCAAAAATATATTTTCTGTATCTGCTAAGCTGTTCAAAGTCTGCTAGTCAAGGACTACAAAATGTATCAAATATATTGTCTTATTAAATCTATTGGTAGCCCTAAATACAGATGCTCCCCTACTTACGAACATTCGAGTTACGAACAACGGTACATACGAACACAAATTGAAGGAAGTCCAAACATGTTCGTAAACATCCGTAGATTTCATTTCAAGTTAAATTCTCTCTCTCTCTCTCTCTCTCTCTCTCTCTCTCTCTCTCTCTCTCTCTCTCTCTCTCTCTCTCTCTCTCCGTATTTTGATTTTTAATGCAGTTAAATCTTCACATTTCTTTGAAAATTATTAAAAAAAATTTTATATCCTTATTCGATGTTTCAATTAAGGGAATAGTAACGGATCGGAAGAAAACCACTTGATTTGCCTCTCGCCTTCCGTCAGAAGAAATATAACGTCATCAGACTTTTGGCATTTTTTTTTTTTATTTCTTAACATATTAGAAATATCTTCAAGATGAATATTACATCATCGCCAATATGTTACAGAAAATCAGTTTCCCTACAGTTCTTATTATTAGGTATCATGCGAAATCATTGTAGCTCTTTCTGTGTGTGTGTGTGTGTGTGCTCGCTCTGTCAATCGCATACGGGTAGTTAATTCTAAAGCTTCATACAGTATTCAATTTTTCGTTCAATATTAAGCCTTCATATTTCATTAGACATTATTGTGTTTAATTGTGGTTTATTAAAGCACGTTCATATTTTTTTTTTTAATTTCTTGAGCATTTCAATAATCAACAATTACTTTTGATTTACTTTTGGTTGGGAGATCAGCTGATCTCAAGGTCACGCTGCAGTATTACGATTATGCGCACATATAGTACGAATAACACTGATTTATATAATTTTCTTGATATTCGAAATCTCTTCATAGTGAATATTACAACAGCGCTAATATATTATAGGGTATCACATTTTCCATACAGTTCGTTGATAGACCTTATTATTAGTTATAAACGGAATACGCAACCCCCCACCTCTCTCTCTCTCTCTCTCTCTCTCTCTCTCTCTCTCTCTCTCTCTCTCTCTCTCTCTCTCTCTCTCTCCGTATTTTGATTTTTAATGCAGTTAAGTCTTCATATTTCTTTGAAAATATTAAAAAATTCTTTATATCCTTATTCGATGTTTCGATTATGGGAATAGTAACGGATCGGAAGAAAATCACTTGATTTGCCTCTCGCCTTCCGCCAGAAGAAATATAACATCAGACTTTTTTTTTTCTTAACTTTACGGTAAGTTGTAGGCTACTAATCTCATAACTAATGATACAGACCACTAAAACACTTGATATCGTTACTCGGTGTTTCGATTATGAGAATTCTGTAATAAGATTACTCGGCAACATAATGAAAGGAAATCATTCGGTTTGTCAGCGCTCTTCCGCCAAATACATGACGTCACAAGATACGTGACGTATACTCTACAAAGAATGATTCCGTCGGTCAAAATTGAAATAAAACAATTCAGTAAACTAACCTCTCTCTCTCTCTCTCCTCTCTCTCTCTCTCTCTCTCTCTCTCTCTCTCTCTCTCTCTCTCTCTCTAATATACGTAGTACAGTACTGTACGTATTCTCTCCATTTTATTAAATGTTTTTTTCAGTACAAACCAATACAGGTTACTTATACAAGCCTTAAACATACTTAAACATACTTATATAAACCTTCAATATACTTATACAGTACTGTATATGGCTTAAACATAAATCATAATACAAAATATGGCACTGAAGCAACTTACGAACAGTTTGAACTTACGAACGATCGTTCGGAACGTAACTCGTTCGTAAGTTGGGGAGCGTCTGGTGATTTATATTAAATGTTACAAAACAATATTAACATTACATCTTATTAACATAATTTCATAATAAAAAGCCCATTTAAGGATAAAATTCCACATCAACAATGAAATCAACTGTTAACTGTGCGAGTCCAGCTGACAAAATGTAAACAGAATTGTGGTTATGTTCTCGGCAATCTTTATCTTTCTCCAACCTTTTGATAATTTTAATGGTAGTGTTAATGATGGTATATTAAAGCATTATTTTTGTTTAGTGCAGTATTTATAAAAGCTTTATTTTTCCCTTCAGGCGTTCAAGGTTTTCACGAGTTGACTGGGTTCGTTTATCGGCAGTGAATAGCCTAAACTTCGGTAACGAGTCGGCAATATTTTGTCATATTTTAAACAGTATACATTTGATTTGCAAAGATTGGTTTTGTAGAGTACACGGTATAATTATAATAATCTCTCTCTCTCTCTCTCTCTCTCTCTCTCTCTCTCTCTCTCTCTCTCTCTCTCTCTCTCTCTCTCTCTCTCTCTCTGTAAGAAATAAAACCTTAGTTCACATATGGCAACCTGAGTTTAAGAATGAAATTAACATGACTATTGTTAGTTCTGGCGATCAATTCCTCACGAAACAAAATCACGGCATTCAATTACAACAGCTGATTCTCTCTCTCTCTCTCTCTCTCTCTCTCTCTCTCTCTCTCTCTCTCTCTCTCTCTCTCTCTCTCTCTCTCTCTCTCTCTCATGTTATACAATACTTACAATTAGATGAAGAAACCAAAATCACTTTTCTTAAAGTGTCAATCAAATATAAAACGAAAAAGTTATACCGTGTATACATCCATTTCAGTCGTAGCTTAAAATACGGCATCCGATTTCTTCAGCAAACCACTATTTTTTGGGAAACATCATTTTATTCTAGAAAATTGCTACTCGTTAGATATTTAATTGCACATTAAGAAAGCGTGTACTTTAGTTTTTAAATTTTGGATGTGTTTTAAAAATCGAGTATTGTTGACTTCTTTTTGTTTTACTTTTGGCTAAGAGCAGATCAGCTGACGTCTAGCTGCCGGTCTCAAGAATAGGCGCATACGAATACAGTAACAAAGTATTGTTTATACCATTTCTCAACTTATTCAACGGATTTTGAGCGAAGCGAAAAATCTATTTTTGGGTAAGATGGCCATGTCGTCCTGATGGAAGTTCCTCTAAGGTGGCTTCCTAGGGTATATTACAACTACGGCAATATTCCCAGAGAATTTACCTTAAGGTACCCAGAATTCTAACTCCTGGAGCGAATATCCCTAATAAAATAATCAGGGATATTGCAAAATATCAGCGGACGTATTCTTGACACGCCACATGGCAATCTGTACCCCGAACAGAGTTAACACTTCGTAGGGGTCAAATGGCAAGAAAACGAAAACGATAAGAAAGGGGGAGCCGTTCGTAAGGCATCTCTCCTCCCCGTTTCGTAAGCGTGCCCTGCGCCGCTCACGGCGCCATCTGTATTCCTTGTAGCGATACACGAGGTGCTACAGATACTGTATGTAGGGAGGGGATTTACAGCCCCTTCTCTTTTTTTTTTTTTTTTTTTTTTTAAAGGAAGGAGCAGGGCGGGTCCATCAGGATGACATGGCCATCTTACCCAAAAATAGATTTTTCGCTTTGCTCAAAATCCGTTTTTTGGGCTCAAGCCATGTCGTCCTGATGGAAGTATATCAGAGCATTACTGTATCTGTGGATTCTCAAAACGTGCCGCACTCCTCAGAAATATTTCCCTAGTCGACTCGACTGAGAGACCTAAGATGTTACCGTTATACATCTTTTCACTAACCATAAACCATGATAGCGCTTCCTGCCCCCTACAGGGAAGAGTCCTACTAGACTCTGGGAAGGAATGAAGAGTACATATACCTATGTTAGAATCACTGGCAAGCCAATATAGTGGTCTCGCCCTATATGAAGTAAAGCATAGTCTGTAAGGAACTACAGCAAAAAGGAAATATCGACCAACCCCATGGTCGATACTGAGTTGGACAAAGGTTTACATCGGTGTAAGAATAAACTTGCAGCCGCCACCATCCCCTGAAGAGGATGGAGCCCTTTTCACTAAGGAAAGTATAAACCAATGCAACAAGGCTTGCATCAAGGAACAGGCTATTATAGATATCCCCGATTAACGTACATAGGCTGAATGCTCAATTAATGATAAGAAATTGACATAGGTGAAGGAGACGCAAGGTTCCCAAGAACAAATTTATTGAAAAACAATAAATAGACATGGTCACAACAATTATATACATATAAGAGGTGGATAACCAATAATTTGCACAAGTACAGTAGTAAACAGATACATGTTTATCTGAAAGAAAACATTAGAGCCACTTTTCACGTACCAAGGTATCAAAGTTAAAGTCTGTGTCACTAGCCACTGACATTAGCGTCAAAAACGCCCGGCACACATGTCTGTACTTATGCTAAATTCACCTTAAAGGCAGAACAGTCACTGTGGGCACTCGGTGCCCTCACTCCCAGTTATAGCACCGCATATAACTATACACTCACCCTGGAATTAATAGTCCCAATTAAATCCACTGTTCCTCGCAGAGTTAAACAGCAGGGTTAACGACGCAACCGACTGCTACCACAGACCTCTTTAGCTGCTCCACTTGTTTCGCATAGTGGCGAAAGAACACCCTGGAAGACTTCCAGCCAGTGTATGAACGAAGGTGTTCAAAATCCATAAAGTTAAAGAAGTTTAAGGATGAAGCAACTTTCCTCGGATCATGACCTGCGGGTGAACTGTCAGGAACCGCTCTGCGAATAAAGTATGTAATTTTTGCCCTGAGTTGTTTCAAAGATAAATTCGAGCCCGATGTTTCTCCTCTGAACAGTTGACCCCCTTTGAAGTCTGAAGTTCTACGAAGATAGACCTTTAGGCATTCTACGGGACATAGAGATGCATCTTCTTTCAGAGGGCAGATTCTCCAGGGACCCCACCTGTTGGTGGGCAACTCGTTCTTAGCGAGAAACGTAGGGTCCGGAAACAGGTTCAGTCCTCCCCCATCCAGGAACTGAACGCGGCCCTCATCTCTCGAGAGGGCTACAATTTCACTAACTCTGGCCCCGGACGCGAGTGCAAAAAGGAAGATAACCTTCTGAGTCAAATCCTTCAGTGCACACTCCTCATTATTCAGTAATGAGGCGAAATGAAGGACTTTATCTAAAGACCATGAAATAGGCTTTGGAGGAGCTGAAGGCCTAAGCCTAGCGCAGGCCTTCGGGATCTTATTAAAGATTTCGTTAGCGAGGTCTACTTGGAAGGCGTACAGAATGGGTCTTGTCAAAGCAGACTTACACGTAGAAATCGTGTTAGCTGCCAGCCCCTGTCCGTGGAGGTGGATGAAGAAGGACAGGCAGAAATCCGTCGAGATCTCATGCGGATTCTTCTCTTTGACAAAGGCCACCCATTTTTTCCAAGCAGACTCGTACTGCCTTCTAGTGGACTTGCACTTATACTCCTCCAGGAAGTCAATGCTGTCTTTCGAGATCCCGAACCGCTTCTTCACCGCTAGGGAGAGAAAATCATGAGCTGCAGGGTCCGGGTTTTCTGTAATGAAGCGTAGACAGTCGACTTCTGAACTCGCTGGGTCAGAACTGGGTCCGGGAGCGGCAGAAACTTCAATCGTAGTTCCAGAGCCAGAGGGAACCACACGCTGTTCGGCCACTTGTGGGCCACTATCGCTGCTACTCCCTTGAAGGACCTCAGTTTGTTGAGGACCCTCAACAGAAGGTTGTGAGGGGGGAACAGGTAGATCCTGGACCATCTGTTCCGATCGAGGGACATCGCATCCACTGCTTCTGCTAAGGGGTCCTCGTACGGGGACACGTACCGGGGCAACTTCTTGTTGTCTTTCGTCGCAAAGAGGTCTATCTGCAGTTCTGGGACTTGACTTGAGATGAAGGAGAATGATCCTGCGTCTAGGGACCATTCCGACTCTACCGGTGCAAACCTGGATAGAGCGTCCGCTGTCACATTGCGGACTCCTTGAAGGTGAACTGCCGACAGGTGCCACTTCTTCTCCGCCAGTCGGAATATGGCCAACATCACTTGGTTGAGAGGTGGGGACCTCGATCCCCGCCGATTCAGACATTTCACAACCACCTCGCTGTCCAGTACCAACCTTATGTGGATCGAATGACGCGGGGAAACTTTCCTCAGGGTAAGAAGTACCGCCATAGCTTCTAGAAAGTTTATGTGAAAGGTCCTGAATAGCCCGGACCAGGTCCCTTGGACCTTCTTTCGATGAGAGTGACCTCCCCATCCTTCCTTTGAAGCGTCTGTGTGAATCGTCACCGACGGGGGAGGTGGCTGAAGAGGTACCGACCTCTTTAGACGACTGGCCTGAGACCACGGTCTGAGAAGAGAACGTAGACGAAGCGGAACCGGCCTCCTCAAGTCTCTTCGCACGTTTGATGCAAGGCTTCTCCATACTCCGGCTGCATCCTTTAGCTGTGCTCTTAGCACCGGGTCTGATACCGACGCAAACTGAAGAGAGCCCAGAACCCTCTCTTGTTCGCGTCTTGATATCCTCTCAGAATCTAGAAGTCTCTTGACAGACCTCGCTATCTCCTTCCTTTTCGACAGTGGGATGGAGAACCGGTGTGACACTAGGTCCCAGTGAATTCCCAACCACTGGAACCTCTGAGATGGAGAAAGACGAGACTTCTTTCTGTTGATGTTGAACCCTAGATACTCTAGGAACTGAATCACCTGTAGGGAAGCCTGCAAGCATTCCGCTCTGGATGCTGCCCACACCAGCCAATCGTCCAGTTAGGCCACCACCTGGATCCCTTTTAGGCGTAACTGTTTGAGCGCTGCGCTCGCAAGCTTCGTGAAGATCCTTGGGGCTATGTTTAGCCCGAATGGCATAGCTCTGAAGGCGTAAAGTCTTCGTTTTAGCTTGAATCCTAGGTAGGGGGAGAGACGGCGACTGATTGGAACGTGCCAATAGGCGTCTGACAAGTCGATGGAGACAGTAAATGCCCTCTTGGGCAGTAAGGCCCTTATGTGTTGCAATGTTAACATCTTGAAATTGTAGTTCACTATGAACTTGTTGAGTGGCGACAAGTCCAGAATGACTCTGAGTTTCCCCGAGTCTTTCTTGGGAACACAAAACAGGCTCCCCTGGAACTTGATGGACTTTACCCTCCGGATCACCTTTTTCCCCAACAGTTCTTGAATGTACTCCTCCAAAACGGGGGTGGAGTGTTGGAAAAATCGAGGGCACGGGGGCGGAGTGCTGCACCAGCTCCAACCCAGTCCATTTTTGAGCAGGCTGTGGGCCCAGGGATCGAAGGTCCAACGATCCCGAAAGTACTGTAGTCTCCCTCCTACCAGCATCACTTCACTTTGACTGCTGTCCTGCAGTCTTGCCTCCTTGGCCACGACCACCTCTGGATCCCCTTCCCCTTGAGGGGCGTCTAGACGAGCCTCTGGCTGCTCCTCTAGGCTTTGCTCGAAAGGTAGTAGACTGCCCTTCGAACGCTGGGTTGAATGCCGGGGATGGCAAGGACACGGCCTGGGGCACCCACTGGAAGGTGGTCGGGGCCTGGGCTACCATCTGAGGCACCGGAGGCAAAGCCGACTGTTGCTGCTGCTGACGTTGCTGTCTGAAAGGCTTGGCCGGGCGGGGAGAAAACCTAGATCTCTTCGTCTTCCCTTTCGGTTGGGGACCCTCATCGGGGGAAGACTTCCTCTTAAGGGACAGGCCCCACTTAAGGAGAAGATTCCTATTCTCCGTGGCTGCCTTGTCCACCACCTCCTTAACTACGTCACTGGGGAAAAGGTCTTTTCCCCAGATGTTGGATGAGATCAATTTCTTCGGTTCGTGCCTCACTGTAGCTGAGGCGAACACAAACTCCCTGCAGGCCCTCCTCGCCTTGACAAAGCTATAGAGGTTCTTTTGTCACCGTGGCCAGATGGGTCTTGGCCACCACCATGAACATCTCATGGACCTTGGGGTCGCTCGCCATTGTCTCCATGGTTGTCTGGAGAGACATCGAGGCTGCCAGACGTTCCTTTGTCTCGAGCTCCCTTCGCAGAAGAAAATCAGACAGCTTAGGGAGGTTTTCGCCGAACTGTCGTCCTGCGATATCGGCGTCCAGCTTCCCGACCGAAAATGTAAGATGGACGTCCTTCCAGTCCTTGTTGTCCAACGGCAAGGCTAGAGACAAAGGCTTGCACTCTTCCAAGGAGGGGCATAGTTTGCCAGCCTCGACTGCCTTCAGAACGGCCGCGAACCCCTTCTGCAGAAAAGGGAAGGCCCTAGCCGGAGAGGATACGAAGGAAGGGTGCTTCTTACTCAAAACAGCGACTTTCGAGTTCGAGAAGCCCCTCTCCTTCATTGCAGACGCCAGCGAAGCTTGAGCCTTTGCGTGGTCCAAAACAATCACCTCCTTCGGCTCCCTCTCCTCCTTCGAGGCCGGTTCTTTCTTCAGACGGACGTAACAGTCCGGATAAGCCCCTCTGTTGGGCCAGAATTCCACCTCCTCAAGGGGAACTGAACCCAGCTTCTCCGACATGACGATCTTCCCGACCGTCATCGGCATGTGCTCGGCATACCTCCACGGGTTGGCATCCGAGCACACAGGAAGGTCCTTCACGTTGAGCTTTTTCTGAGGCCCACGTGATGCTGCAATCCTCTGCATCTGTAGTTCCATTGCAGCTGCCTTCTGATTGTTCTCCTTCTGCATTTGTTGTATCATGCCAACAATAGAAGAGAGAGCTTGTCCCAGCTCTGGTGGAAGAGCGGATAAAGTAGAGGGGACAGGTTCAGGGGCCTGAACCGAAGCGTCTGATGGCACGACATCCTCTCCCTCCACGATGTCCGGGTCTTGATCCTCATCCTCGCCCCCTGCGAGGAGGTCCTCTTCCGCACGTTCGGACACGTCCGACATCTTGTCGTCCAGCTGGATGTCTTGCATGGCATCCGCGACTTCATCATCCACTGGGATCTGGACGAGAGGGATCTCCGGCCGAGGCTGGGAGATGACTGCGTCAGTAGAAGCCTTGGGAAAGAGGTACGCCCTCATCTTCTCACTTGGAAGGTAAGGTCCAGAGGTGTTCTTTTGGAAACCCCTTACCCAAACACGAAGCTTCTCCCTCGCTGCATCCCTTGACTCCGCCGACCTAGGGGAATCAAAAGCCTCAGCTAGCAGGTTAGTACACACCGAACATACCTGAGGGTCCCAGTAACGGAGATCATCCTTGGAGGCTGCGCAAGCCGCGTGCCTCCTACACAAATCATGCCCGCAGAAGTTCTTACTGCGGACGTTGCAGAAGACGCTACCGCACTTCGGATGTTCCTCCTGTAAAAGAAGAAAATTTCCATGAATATCAGGTGAATTTCAATTCACATGTATATACAAAACATGTACAAAATTTAAAGGAAAGACACACACTTGTGTTTCCCACACAGTCACTTGCTGTAGCCTTCCAGCAAATAAAATCAAATGGTTAGTCTTTACTAGAATAACCAATGTAAAGTTTCCCACGGGAAATAGGTGTAGCTCACACCAAGAGTGTGATTTTAACATACTGGCTAAAGACAGAAAGAACTCTCTTTCTATCTCTGTAAGGCAACACCAAGTGACTGCACAAAGCAACACAAGCATGTTAGAAAACACAGTGTTGTAACATTACTATATCATAGCCTCTCCCCACAGTATATTCTATACAGGGGAATACTGATACAGTATATGAGGTAATGTGCCGGCCGGCACTCCCCACAGGTAGATCTCAAGTATACAACTTAAGAATTCTACTGCGGCAGAACTCTAGTTCCAATGCCTGTGCCGGCCGGCAGCTACACTAGGTGGCGCCCGGCTGCCGGCCACCACTCCTAGTGGCCGGCAGACAGGGCGAGGTAAAGGCCGGCCAGCAGAGGTAAACAACCAATGCCGGCCGGCAGCCACACTAGGTAGCGCCCGGCTGCCGGCTGCCGGCAGACGAGCGAGGAGACCGGACGGCAGAGGCATGTAGCCAGCACCGGCCGGCAGCAAGAGAACTAGAGAACGCCAACTGCCCGGCAGTCTGCAGAGTACTGTGACGAGCCGAGAGAGGGTTGTGAACTCAAAAGCAGATTGGAAACGACTGAGTTGTATATTAAGGAACACTCTTCTTTATATACAGAACCTCAAGGCAACAGGACATAACATGTTCGAGAGACAGACAATGTTCAGAGCAAAACACCAGACATGAATTTTCATGTTAGTTTGAATGCGAGGGAAGAGCGAAGATACAAGTATATTATATACAAAAGGAATTATGTACAATTGTGTGACACACGGTTGGTACATGGCTCCCCCTCTAAAAAGGACATATTGAACATGTTAAATAGGTGCCCTGAATCTGGAGAGGTAGTAGTAGAAACTGCGCCGATTAGCGGCAGTGAGTGGCTGTAGAAGTCGATGGTTGGGGTGCGAGTGCGAGCGAGTGGTGGATGATGGGTGGCTGTGTTGCCGCTCCGGCTCGTCACGGGATAGGCGAGTGTGTCCTACGACATTCATAGGCATGTGTGTCCTACGGCATTCATAGGCGTGTCCTACGGAATTCATAGGCGAGTGTCCTACGGCATTCCTAGGCATGTGTGTCCTACGGCATTCATAGACGTGTGTCCTACGGCATTCATAGGCGTGTCTTACGGCATTCATAGGCCTACGGCGTTCATAGGCGTGTATGTCCTACGGCATTCATAGGCGTGTCCTACGGCATTCACGTCAGCTTCGGTTGAAGTTGAATAGATGTCCTCTTCGTCACGAGTGAAGGCGTTGATAGAGGTTTGAAAGTCATGAAGTGAGTTCACATCACGAGGAGACCCGTCTGCGGCAGGTTGCAGGTGAGTGATACTGGTCATTTTCCCGAGGGTGAGCGAAGCCCTTTGGTCCCCCAACGGTTGTTGAGAGAGCTGAAAAAGCGTTGCTATACGGGCGGCTGGCGACGGCGAGTACTGCTGCAGAAGGTATGCGTTGACGGCGTCATAGTAACGGTGAGAGGCGGAGGGGGGTGGGGAGGCGGGAGGAGCGAGTCACTCCGGGGTCACCAATGTGACGAGCCGAGAGAGGGTTGTGAACTCAAAAGCAGATTGGAATCGACTGAGTTGTATATTAAGGAACACTCTTCTTTATATACAAAACCTCAAGGCAACAGGACATAACATGTTCGAGAGACAGACAATGTTCAGAGCAAAACACCAGACATGAATTTTCATGTTAGTTTGAGTGCGAGGGAAGAGCGAAGATACAAGCATATTATATACAAAAGGAATTATGTACAATTGTGTGACACACGGTTGGTACAGTACAACACACAAGAAGAAAACAGAATGGGTGCCGGGCTAAGAGGCTATACTACCTCAACGCCCAACACCCGAAAGAGTGCCGAAAGGAAGGGGAGAATCTACTTCAGGCTTCCTAACCACTGCCGACTGGCTCTACAGACAGGCGTGGATGAGGGACCAAGGGAGGACCGGGAAGCACTCAAAGTAACAGGTCCCCTGCCGGCCGGCACACACTGCCGGGCGGCAGGGAACTAAGTCAGCTCCACATCCTAACCTGTGCTAGGTACGGATGTAGGAAGGCAGACAGTAATAGAACATTACGGAAAGGACAGAAGGGAAAGGGACAAGAGGGTCCTGTCCAACCTTGCACTGGTTAAGGATCACCCACGGCCAAGAAAGCCCATCTCAGCCTAGGGAGAATCTAGTGAGGGAGGCCGGCAATGCTTGCTGCCTCCCTACAACCAACGCAAGGAAGGTATTGCTATTCCAGGGAAAAGGGACACACCCCACACCCGGAACAGCAACAAGGACAAGTCTGAAAGGTCACCGAAAGAAGGAATCATAACTACAGAAACCTTCAAGAGTGACCGAAGGAGGCTAAACCTCCTATGTCTGTGTCAGACAGCGAGGGAGACTCTACCCAAAGCCAGACAAACACAGACTCAGACTTAAAACACTGCTGTACTGCCCCTCTCTGAACCAGACTAACTGGAGCAGGAAGGTACAGTACCACCCCAATATAGTTGTATCGAAAGTTAATTCAGATAAACCACTAGGGTTAAGCCCAAGGCTTAAGCAGAGGGAAAGGGGTTGCATGCCTTCCCCGAAGAGAAGGGAGCAAACGGGGGGAACAAGAAAGCATATCAATGACCTAAGACAACCTAGCCTAGGCACTGTGAGAATCGATTACCTAAATCACCGAAACTCACTCATATACTATCTTGGAAAAACTCAGCATAAACTTATATGTATAACGTTGCCTAACGCTTCAATAAAATTAAATAACCACACTTGGAAGTCTAAATATCATGCAGGAAGTACAAGGGCCAAACGACTAGGCTACAAAGTCTAGCGTAGGCCAGTCTAGGCAACTCCTTCGCCAGGGCACCAATACTACAAGCATCATAAAGAATTCCTAAATAAGCTAAGCAGTTAAATTTATTAAAGCAAAAAAGGGGCTGGGAACGTCGCTCTGGCTAACCAAATAAATCCTACCTAGCGAGCGACAGCGTCCAGGACGCCTCCAGCAGGCAACGGCTCTTGTATCAAAGATAACTCTTTTAATTACTTTAAATTTTACCAAGAGCCTACATTTATACATAAAAGAATTGGTACTCAACTTATTGGAAGCAGAAGAAGTTGGAGAAAGCATATTAGCTTGAGTAAATCCAAGATTTTTGGTAGAAACACAGGGAAAACACCGAGTTGTATAGCTATGCAAAGAGGAATACAGATGGCGCCGTGAGCGGCGCAGGGCATGCTTACGAAACGGGGAGGAGAGATGCCTTACGAACGGCTCCCCCCTTTCTTATCGTTTTCGTTTTCTTGCCATTTGGCCCTACGAAGTGTTAACTCTGTTCGGGGTACAGATTGCCATGTGGCGTGTCAAGAATACGTCCGCTGATATTTTGCGATATCCCTGATTATTTTATTAGGGATATTCGCTCCAGGAGTTAGAATTCTGGGTACCTTAAGGTAAATTCTCTGGGAATATCGCCGTAGTTGTAATATACCCTAGAAAGCTACCTTAGAGGAACTTCCATCAGGACGACATGGCTTGAGCCCCAAAAAAAACATCTATACAGTTGATATTACATAAGCACCAATGTGTTATAATCTATCATATTTTTTTGTTTAGTACATTTAAAACTAACACACACACACACACACACACGCTCTCTCTCTCTCTCTCTCTCTCTCTCTCTCTCTCTCTCTCTCTCTCTCTCTCTCTCTCTCTCTCTCTCTCTCTCTCTCTCCTCTCTCTCTCTAACAAATGAAATCTTTGTTGGTTCACAAAGTTTGTTATATTGAAAATCAATCATGATTAAAATTTCCTTACTTTTTCTAATCTCGCACCATCTCTGTCACATCGAACGTTATAGCGGCAACTTAATTGTTCGATAACTTTAAAAATCGGCCTAGCACTTACTTCTTCTCTTACTTTTTTATAGATGGTTTCATAATTGAAGTGGGTACAAGTTGACTTATAACTAAAGTTAGGAAAAGTATTTTGGATATGGAATGGACAATCATCATTAGTAACAGTTTAGAATTATCGTAAATTATCATTCTGTCATTAGTGGCAGTTTGTTATTGTTGATTAAATGCAAAAAGAAAAAATAGTTTTCCTGCTTTGCCACGTATCTTAGAATTTATATTAATATGGTAAATAATAATTGTAATAACATATTTACTAAAAGCTTTTAATATCATTATTTATCTCTTTGATCATGCGTGTTTAATGTCTACGTTTGTTTATTATGATCGAAGATGGAGCGTACAGTAAACAAATGGAAGGTTTCCGTTTCAGGCGGCGTCATAAAGAAAAACATAACATTATATGAATGGCATTCATTTCATTTATTTGGAAGTTCTAAGAAAAATTAAGTAGAACATTGGTAATAGCAAAATCAACATATAATCAATAGTTGGTAAGATTGCTGTCGATGCAAAATCTAACCAATACACAGATGTGTAAATGCGTCTGTTTCTTTGTTATGATCAGAGATAAACGTAAACAAAACATTGGTTGTCGTTTTTATTGTGCTTTTTGGCGTGTTTAGGAAACGGATGATATAAAATCGCCTTTATTTTGATAATTCTGGATTTTCAATGATACAACAAAAGCTAGTCTATAGAGTGATGGTTTTGCTATTCACCAGTTGTCTTAAACAATGGATATGACAAACATTAAAATTTGTCTGTATTTTGGGTCGCATTATAACGGAAAATGTATGGTGTTTACACCCATCCTGGTTTTGATTTTAACCTTTTTTCAAGTTATTATAAATTTAAAGCATATTAAATGTTTGATTTATTTACAAGAACAATTTGACATTATAAAAAAGATGCAGTATAGTACATAGAAAGTATTGGAAATAGGTAGTAAACACGTTGCTGGTTGCCATGGCCCCAATAGAATTATTTCTGTTAGGTGTGTTTCAAAATATGCGATTTTCCATTTACACGAGGTCATTCATCGACCAAATTCTCGCATAATTCGGGACCCTACTGTAAATGTGAGCATAATCATCATACCATCATGACCTTGAAAACTTAGTTGTTCCGTAACCGAAATACAAACCACGTTATGTACAAAGGGTTTACCTTTTAGCATAGCTGAAATAGCGAGCTATTAGAATTTAACGAGGGTGTATTACCCCCGCCCTAGTTAGCAGGGGGTTAGGGGAGTGGTAGCTAGCTACCCCTCCCCCTCTCACACACCGGTGAATTGCTTCACTTTCACTTTTGGCTCGGACATGGACAGACGTCACTTTCTTTGTCCTCGCTTGGCAGCCATTGTTTGTTTTGTCTTTACTTAATCACTTACTTTTCTTTTACTCAATATTTATGTAAACATTTTCTCATGTTTATGTATATATTTGAGTATAGAAATCAGTAAGTTTCCTTTTCAGAGTTTGTGCTTGTGTGTGTAGTGTACGATATCTCCGTGGAGCCCTCGGCAGTTAGGCCACCATGGTGTAATTTCATGGGTCGCGATCGAGTTTGACTTCGGTCTTTCTCTCTCTTTCTCTTGAGGTCGTTCACCCTTTTACTACGTTACTTTTACTACGCCTTTGTAGCTTCCTTCCCGTGTGGGGGAGTTGCTACACCGTACATTTTGTCTCAATTAGTTACTGAGTCTAATTGTATTTGTTTGATTTTTCTGCTTTGTTGAACGATTCCTTTCGGGGTTTTCGTTCTTTCTTTAGTGTCCATTCATTTTTAAATTACATAATTACATAGTTACATAATTATAATTGTTATAATTCTGTTTTGGTTACAGCTCTCCTTCAGTGAGTGTAAGTGGTTGTGGGGGCACGTGCCTGTTGTGTAATTCTTGTGTTCCTTTCCCTCAGGATTCCTCTTCGAAGTCTTCCCGGGGGAATGAATGTTAACTAATGATTTTTGTTTTATTTTTTACAGTTACCGATCTAGTTTGTTTCTGTAATGTGACAATGGAGTGAGCTGTCTTGTTGAGGCCTGGGGATTCGGCTGTTGCTGCCTCCCCTATAGATCTTCGTCAGGGGCGTGTCTCCTTCTTCTGGAAGTACTCCCGGGACGATTGACAGCTCTCCAGTTCATTTTAGAACACTCAGGAGGCTCGCCTCCTTGGGTGGGTAACTTTCCTTCCAAGGGAAGTTTTTTCCTGTCCAGGCTTGAGTTTTTCCCCTTTTGGGGGGGTTCTTCTCTTGCCTTTTTTTCGTGCGACTATGCTCTTGGTGCTGAGCAGTCGCACCTGCAGTTACGCTCAAGGGGCTGGGAAACTGCAGGAGCCCCTCTTCGGAGGATTGCTCCTTTTAGGTCACTGGCTGACCCGTCTCTTCTACGAAGTGTTTCTCTTTCGTTCGTGAGAGAGTACACTCATAGAGACTCCTCTTCGGAGGACTCTTCTGCTGTTGTTGCTGTTGGCCTCCTTCGTCGTAAGGCTTACCGTCCGCTACGTCGTAAGGGCCTCCCATCTCCCTATAAGGGTGCTAGGAGGCGCCTTTTTGAATCTCCGTATGCAGCCTACAACTCCTTCTTGATCTTCCGCCCCTGGTGCAGATGGACAGCAGTCTGACCTCGTCTTACGACGGGCAACGGTCTTCCCGACGGACAACGATCTTCCGACGGACATCAGTCTCCCGATGGACAGACAACGGTCTTCCGACGGACATCAGTCTCCCGATAGACAGACAACGGTCTTCCGACGGATATCAGTCTCCCGATGGACAGACAACGGTCTTCCGACGGACATCAGTCTCCCGACGGACAACGATCCCTTCGGGGCAAAGGGTTGCCTCCCACGGGGGTTCTTCCCATGCGTGTCAGGGTTCCCCTGCGCGCCCTCCTGCTGTATTCTCTCCTGCTCAGTGTTAGCGCACAGGCTCTCTCCTGCTCTCCTGCTCAGTGTTAGCACACAGGCTCTCTCCTGCTCTCCTGCTCAGTGTTAGCGCACAGGCTCTCTCCTGCTCTCCTGCTCAGTGTTAGCGCACAGGCGCTCTCCTGCTCATCAGCGCTTTCCTGATCGCTAGCGCTCTCCTGTTCGCCAGCGCTTTCCTGTTCGCCAGCGCTCTCATGATGATTGTCTCTGCTGTTCCTGTTGGTTCCTGTGACGCGCCCTGTGCGCCCACGTTCGCCCTCGCGATCTAGAACTTCGGTTCAGGTCTTGGACAAGGACTCTTCTTCTTTGCACAGGCTTCCACGCGTTGCCATCTGCTCGCCAGCGATCACCAGCTCGCCAGTGACCACAGACGCGTCAACGTTCGCCTGCTCGTCAGCGATCTCCTACGCGTCAACGATCGCCATCGATCTGCCACGCGTGTCAGTTCCCCTGGACACCATCAGTAGCGATCTAGCGCTCGCCTGATGTGGACCACGATCTTCGGTAGCTGAGTCTTCCCGTAGATCTTCCTCCTGCTCGCCACCGCTCACCTTTACTTCTGTCCTTCTGTGCACCAGCGCACATCTGCGTGCCCTTTTCTGCCACGCACCAATGGGCGGCAACGGTTTTTTCTGACCGTCTAGGATCGCCTGATTAACAGCTTGCTTCAGCGCTCACCTTCCTGATGCACCTGCGTGCCTTCTGTTAGCGCGATGCGTGCTAACCATCACTAGTCTCTCTCGCGTTGGCAATCACTTACGCGCCCGCGCGATTCTTCACCTGCGCGCTAGTGTTTTGTTAATGCACCACCGCTCGCCAACGCGTCGTCGCTTGCCGACGCGCCATCGCTTGCCAACGCGCCTTCACTCGCCTACGGGCTATCGCTCGCTAGAACGCGCCATCGCCCGCCTATGCGTCATCGGTCTCCCGACCGCCTGCGCTCACCCGCGCGCCCACGTGCCTGCGCGTCCACACGCCCACGTGCCTGCGCGTCCACACGCCCACGTGCCCGCGCGACTGCACGCCCACGTGCCCGCGCGACCGCACTCCCACGTGCTCGCGCGCCTACGCTCATGCGCGGCAGCGCACCTGCTCTCCAATGTTCGCGCGCGCGAACCAACGGTATTCCATCGCGCGGATGGACGGTGTTCCGTCGCGCGGACCGACGGTGTTCCGTCGCGCGGACCGACGGTATTCCGTCACGCGAACCGACGGTGTTCCGTCGCGCCAACCGACGGTGTTCCATCGCGTGAACCTACGGTGTTCCATCGCGCGAACGTCGGCTTGATTCCTGCAGTATCCATTGCTCGCCTACGGGTCATCGCTCGCCGACCACCAGCTCTCGCCCTTCCTACCATGCTCTCCCTCCTTCTGCGCTCCTTCGCGCACTTTCGTTTGCGTTCCTGCGTGCCCGCGCATTGGCGCTTCCACGTTCGGCCGCGCGCAAACCCTTGATTTACCATCGAGCGAGCGCCAGGGCGATTGTGACCGCGAGTCCCGTTGGGGTTTCGCAGCATGGCCAGCCTGGCGAGTCTTCTGGAGCGTATTTCCAGAACACGGCCTCACCCCGTAAACGCAGAGCATGGCACATGCAAGAGCAGGAAGAATCTTCAGGGAGGTCTGAGCAACATTTTTCTTTCCAGAACCTCATTCCCTGGAAGGGTTTTGCCAGGGAGCTTTCCGTTCGAGATTTCTCCATTGGCCATGGGGTGACTGGTTTACCCCTTCCTCTTCTCCATCCCGTGAAAGGGGCCTACCTGGTGCTTTCCCTCCTCGGTTGCGACCCGAGGTTTTGTTCAAGGAAGCTACAGGAAGATCATGGGTACTTTCCTCCTCGGGCTCAAACACCTTGGCGTTTCGTCGCCAAGTTTCGAACTTGCGGGCAAGCTCGATGTTGGACCATCTGGACGCAATGACCGTGGGCTTCCTTTTGGGTGTCTCATCCGTGGATGTCGACAACCTCAGACACCCTTCCATCCTTGGGAAGAGCTTGTTTGTGCCCAAGGACAGAGACAGACAGCGGTTGTGCGGAGGAAGTCGACTTCCGTTTTCACTCCTCCAAGGCGTTTTATTCCAGACCCTGCAGGTCTCCAGCGCCTCTTTCTTTCAGCCTCGTCGGCCTAAGTTATCGGACCGGCTACGACAACTGAGACAAGGTGTCCAATAGCAGTCCCCTCCTGTCAGGAACAGGTAGCACGGGAGGCTCTCCCGTGGGCGGCATAATCCTAGAAGGAGCGGCAGAGTTCACGAACTCTAGGATTGGCAACCCCCCCTTGCAGGTTTCTCGCTGGGAGGATGCCTAAGGTTACTCATCCGGATAACAGCTTCCCGATGCCGATTACTGCACGATCTCCATGATCAGCCAAGGATATCGCGCCTGCCGTCTCTGTCAGCGAATTCAGTGTCACTGAACCTCTATGCCATAGGGTCGGCAAGAGTTTGCCCGTTTGGGCAGAATGATCCATGCCTTAGGAGTAGGTCCTCCATAGGATCGGCGACGGCTTCACCCCCCGGCTTCTTCAGTCGATCCTTTCTCGTAGGAAAGCATCTGAGACGGGAATTCCGTAGTCGACCTCTCAGCTCTGATCAAGTTTGTCGAACAAACTTTGTCCAGCGTGGAACAGCAGAATCGATCAGACTGGTAACGAGGCGACAGGACTCCTTAGGCCCTTAATCGGAAGGACAGGTACTTTCAGTTTCCATTCCATCCATCTTCCTGGAAGCTCTTGGAATTCAGCCTAGACTACAGGTATTCCTGCTTAAGATGCAGTGTGGCGATCCCGCCGTGGCATCGCAGGTTTTTCCCCAGAGAGAACTCCCTGCTTTTCTCATGGCCGCTCAGGAGCAGGCTTCCGCCTCCTTCGCCTTTTGGAGGTCTGGTCAACTCCAGTAGGCTCGGGTTCTACCTTCTTCAACGCCGGGACAAGCTTCCGGATCCTTACCATGAGTGGGGGTTCATGGTAATTTGCTAGGAGCCTTCTCTTCTTCGGCCTCAACATCTGGAGTATCTGGCCATGATATTGAATCAACGGCCTTCCCATGTTGGAAACCCCGCTTTTCGTCCATCCAGGGAGGTTAAGCAACGTCGGGTCTGGTCGGTACTTGGATGGGTGACCGCCTGGGGACGCCAGATTCTGTTGCCACCTCCTCCGAGCCTTCCCTTCAGTTGACTGTGGCAAGGCTGAGGAGAGTTGCAGTACCTGTTTTCAGTCGGGCAGAGCTTTCAACCCTACCTTGGAACGTTTCCTAGGTCTCTTTTCCTCATTGACCCGTCTAAAGTTCCGAATGGTCGCCTCAGGATAAGTTCCCTGTGGGGCGGCCCAAGTTCCGGTGGTTTCAAAGCAACGATTAACCGGACTTTCTGGCCCCTATGGGACCAGCGGAACGATTAGACCTGCAATGGGTGTAGACCTTTTGAACCTCTTAATGGGAGTGGATGTTCTCGTCCTTTCCCCACATTTTTTATGCTGTTCTCGGACTCGTCAAAGAAAAGGGTGGGGGGGGGGCATGTTCCGGTCCAGGCTTATGGTCAGGACCTGAAGGATACCTCTCCATCATTCAGGCAGGCTTAGGGGCTGTAGTCTGGCCCCTCTACAGATCCTACAGCTCCTGCTGAGTCGCTCCGTGCGTGACGACTTCATAGTCCTGGCGTGTTCTAACCAGCAAGGAACGCATTTTCATACCTTCGCATCTTGCTGTAGAGATACTGAGATGATTTGAGATCCTCTCAATACCACCATCCGCTCGCTCATTCCGGGCAGAGGAATGTTCTCTCTGACTATCTGAGCAGAGCCTCGTAGATAGAGTGTACTTGGGGGTCTTTGGCCTTGAGTAACCAGCAAGTCCTGGCCTGGGGGACCTGATAGCGACAGCTTGGAACCTCAAGCTTCCGCTGTTTTTCCCCCCAGTCTCAGACCCCGAGACTCTGGCAAGATGTATTCCGGTGATGGTGGGACAACATCGACGCCTGCGTCTTCCCTCCTTTTTGTCTGTTGAAAATGGGTCTCAACAAGACCAGGTTGTCTGTCAACCTTTCAATGGCCCTGAGAGCTCCACTGGGACTATACGCAGAACGGTTTCCGGACCCTCTGCTTCCCCTGACGGAACTCCCGGGAGAGCTTCTCCCACGGAACAGGCTACTCAAACAACCACACTGCAACATCTTTCACGAGCCGGGGCGTCGCTTCGGCTTCATGCCTGGAGACACTACGCCTCCTCCTCAAGAAGAGACAACCCGCTACAGTCGCGGGGCAGAGGTCGCGTCATCTGCGATAGTCATCCGCAGGGGTCTACCAGACGAAGTGGAGAGTCTTCTGTGGTTGGTGTCGTGGGAGATATACCTCTTCCCTTGAGGCCTCTTCTCCAGCAATAACGAACTTATTGCTTTTCGGCGGGAGGAAACTCCTTTCCGCTCTCGGCAATGAAGCCTGTCACTCAGCCTTTCCCTGACCTTCAGGCTGAAAGGAATAACCTTTTCCTTCCCGCTGGACCTTTCCTCGCTCATGCGAAGCTGCGAACGTCCCTGCCCTAGTCGGAGTGAGATCTCCAACATGGAGCATGGCTCGGACTTTTTAGTCCCTTAAGAGATCTTCTCAAAAACCCTTTACGTCAGGCCTCTGATCGTATTCCGTCTTGGGGCTCCTGCTCACTCTGGCCGTGGCCAGTGTGTAAGCAATCTTCTTGGTCTCATACGACTCCGCCCTTTCTAAGGAATGGGGGAAGGCAACATTCAGGTTCGCTCCTGAGTTGTTGGCTAGACTCAGAATCTTGGGGTCCCGGCCCTTCGGTCCAATTCCTTCAAGATTTCGAGTCACCATTCTGTATCTAATGACCCAAAACCTTTTCTTTCTTGCCAGTAAAGGAATCGAGGGGTTATCTTTGGGAACAGCTGCAGTTTGTCCTCACGTGCAGCCGGGTTGGGAGCACAAGAAGGACACGGGGGAGAGTCACCGGTATACCTCTTCAGCTTGGGCTCAAGGACATTCATCTCGACCTGAATCCAGACCCTCCCCCGTCACGTCGCCCTACAGCACGATGTCGGATACATCGCAACGTCCCTCGCCTTCAAGTAATACTACTCTGTGACGCAGGTGCTACAAGCTGGAGTCTGGAAGCGTCTAATGACCGTCGCAGCCCGCTTCCTGCAGGGCGTGACCCACAGGAGTATTGATACGTTTCTATCGCTCTGTGGTGGCTACACAACAGCTGGTCTAACCTCAGGCTCCTTTTTGGACAGGTAGCAGAAGGTTGAGGGCATTGTTATCAGGTTTTAGTCTGCATGAACGAAAGAAGTATGTCTGGCCCTTACTTCTTTCTTCATCATCCCCTCTACTGGGAAGCAGCATCCTGGTCTCTGCATAGCTGACCTCAAACCTCTGCAGGTAATCCATGCTTCCTTGTGTTCCGAGTATTGAGTCAATACTGTCGCGTCCCCCATACCCTGACGAAGTGGTATTGGGAACGTCCTAACCCAGAGTTCCTTCTGGAACTCCAGGTCAACTGCCTAGGACGGGTCACACTTCTTCCTTCACACACAAGCTTATGTAGGCCACACGGTTCCTTGTGGAGCAAGGAACTTGTGAGGTACAGGGACTCCTTTTCTCGAGTGCGATTCACTCGGATTCTGAGTCCCCGGGTAAAGCCAAAGCCAGTATGGCTGGGGATTTTCCACCCTTCCTAAGGGGTAAGTCACCCAATGTAAATAGTGTGGTTTGTATTTCGGTTACGGAACAAATGACAAATTCGGAGATAATTTGTATTTTTCCTAACCATACAAACCTTAGCTATTTACATATATTTGCCCGCCAGCCCTGTCCCCCAAGACAAGTCCTACCTCTATGTGAAAGTGAAGCAATTCACCGGTGTGTGAGGGGGGAGGGTTAGCTAGCTACCACTCCCGTACCCCCTTTCTAACTAGCGGGGGGGTAATACACCCTCGTTAAATTCTAATGGCTCGCCATTTCAGCTACGCTAAAAGGTAAACCCAATGTGAATAGCTAAGGTTTGTATGGTTAGGAAAAATACAAATTATCTTCGAATTTGTCATGTTCTGGATTCCAGTAGATTGAACACAAATAGAAGTTTCTATTCCTGCCACAAACTTTTATTATCTGAATCTCATGACATCCATATTCATAGCAGGACTTTTGAGAAGCAGGGTACTCAGTCATAATATACACCGCCATTCCCCTGGCCCTAGGAATGGCTTCCCGTTTCGAAATTATTGGCCTCTTAAAACCAGTTATAAGGAGCTCAGATGAGTGCCTCTTATTAGAAACCAAAGTTTCTGAGCACAAAAGAATATCATACTGTCTGGATGCAACTGAAAGGTCTTGAATATTTGCATGAAGACCAGGAATATTACAATACAGTAGATGACATTGACGAAATCTAGGACGTACAGGTCCCAGATTTCACTCAGTGTCTCCAGACAGCATAATAATTAATGGTAATAAAAAGAGATATACTTAAAACTAGATTAACAAGAATAATAACAAAAACAATTTGTACAGAAATATAAATAAAGTGATTGATCAAATCCATAGACTATAGAAAAAAAGTAGGAAAAACTGTTCAACATGGAGGAGCCGATACACCATGGAAGGCTAAATACCCTCCTTGATAGCCACTTCAACTGAATGGGGGACAGTAAGGATGGTTTTAGAACTGAAAAAGAATCAGATAAGGAATAGACAACCTCTTGATAAACCACCAGGTATCCATGGCCCTTCCATTAAGCCTGCCCAAAACATCATTTAAAAAAAAAACAAGGGTAAAAATAAAGATATTTTTGGGCTCAAGCCATGTCGTCCTGATGGAAGTTCCTTAAAGGCAGCTTCCTAGGGTATATTACAACTACGGCGATATTCCCAGAGAATTTATCTTAAGGTACCCAGAATTCTAACTCCCGGAGTGAGTATCCCTAAAAAAGACCTTAGGGATATCGTAAATATCAGCGGACGTATTCTTGACACGCCTCATAGCAATCTATACCCCGAATAGAGTTAACACTTCGTAGGGGTCAAATGGCAAGAAAACGAAAACGATAAGAAAGGGGGGAGCCGTTCGTAAGGCATCTCTCCTCCCCGTTTCGTAAGCGTGCCCTGCGCCGCTCACGGCGCCATCTGTATTCCTTTTTGTGTAGCTATACGACTCGGTGTTTTTCCCTGTGTTACTACCAAAATCTTGGATTTACTCGCTTATTATGCTTTCTCCAACTTCTTCTGCCTCGGATAAGTTGAGTACTATTTCTTTTATGTATAAATGTAGGCTCTTGTTTAAAATTAAAGTAATTAAAAGAGTTATCTTTGATACAAGAGCTGTTGCCTGCTGGAGGCGTCATGGACGCTGTCGCTCGCTAGAATAGGATTTATTTGTTAGCAAGAGCGACGTTCCCAGCCCCTTGCGCTTTAATAATTAGCTGCTTAGCTTAATTAGGAATTCTGTTATGATGCGATAGTAGTGTGCCTGGCGAAAGTTTTGCCTAGGCTGACCAACACTAGTCTTCGTAGCCTAGTTGTTGGCCCTTGTACTTCCTGCATGATAATTAGTCTTCCAAGTGTGATTTTATATTGCTTAAAGCGTTAGGCAACGTTATACATATAAGCTCCTTTTCGAGTATTTTCCAAGATAGTATTGGAGTGAGTTTCGGTGATTTAGGTAATCGATTCTCTTAGTGCCTAGGCTAGGTTGTCTTAGGTCATTATAATATTATCTGTTTCCCCGTTTGCTCCCTTCTCTTCGGGGAAGGGGCAAACCCTTTCCCTCTGTTTAAGCCTTAGGCTTAACTCTAGTGGTTTGTTTGAATTAAATTTCAAATATAACTATGCTGGAGTAGTACTGTACCTTCCTGCTCCAACTGACTTGGTTCAGAGGGGGGCAGTACAGCAGTGTATTAGTCTGAGTCCGTGTTGGTCTAGCGTGGGGCAGAGTCTCCCTTGCTGACTGACACGGGCATAGGAGGTTTATCCTCCTTGGATCACCTTGTTGGGTTCCTGTAGTTGATCCCTTCGCTCGGTGACCCCTCAGACTTGTCCTCTTTGCCGTTCCGGGTTCGGGATATGTTCCCTTTCCGGAATAGCAATTCCTTCCTTGCCTTGGTTTTAGGGAGGCAGCCAGTAGTGCCGGCCTCCCTCCCGGGATTTCTCTGGCTGAGATGAGCTTTCTTAGTTGGGAATGATCCTTAACCAAGGCAAGGTTGGACAGGACCCTCTGTCCTTCCCTTCTATTTTTCCGTTTCCTTTGTGTCAGTCGTCCGCATCCGTACCTAGCCTAGGTTAGGATGGGGAACTGACGTGGTCCCCTGTCGGCTGGCAGAGTGTGCCGACCGGCAGAGACCCTTTCTTTTGAGTGCTGCCCGGTCCTTTCTTGGTCCCTCAACCGCTGCCGTCTGTAGATTCAGTAAGCAGTGGTTAGGAAGCCTGACTTAGTGTCTCCCCTTCCTCTCGGCACTCTTTCGGGTGCCGGGCGCAGAGGTTCATAGCCTCTTAGCCCGGCACTCATTCTGTTGTCTTCTTATGTGTTGTCCTTGCCGTCTGCCGGCCTAGGGGCCGGCCGTGGGTGGGGGGGGTGTTCTCTAGTTCTCTTGCTGTTGGTCGGCGGTGGTTATATGCCTTTGCCGGCCGGTCTCTTGCTCATCTGCCGGCCACTATGAGTGGCGGTCGGCAGCCGAGCGCTACCTGGTGTGGATGCCAGCCGGCGGGGTTTGCTTACCGCTGCCGGCCGGCCTGCTACACTGCTCGGTTAGCCGGCCACTAAGAGTGATGGCCGGCAACACGGTGCTACCCGGGTGGCTACGGACCGGCAACCACTGCCGGCCGGTTCAGGCATGGGAACTGGAGTTCTCCCCAATAGGGGTGATCTGAAGTTGTATACTTGAGACCTACCTTTGAAAAAAAAAGGAGGGGGGGGTACTGACCGGCAAGAGCCGGCCGGCACACCACCCTCATGTACTGTATCAGTTCTTTCTTGGGTGGTGTATTCTACCAAGGGAGACCATGATATAGTAGGTTACAACACTGTTTTTCTAACTTACTTGTGTTGCTTTATGCAATCACTTGGTGTCGCCTTACAAGGATAAAAAGAAAATTCTTTTCATCTCTGGCCAGAATGGTAAAATCTTACCTTAGGTGTGAGCTACACCTAATTTCCCTCGGGAAATATGATCTCTGGTTATTCTAGTAAAGACTAACTACGTGATTTTATGGCTGGTGGGCTTCTACAGGTGATTGTGTGGGTTTCACAAGTAGGAGTCTTTCCCTTATTCTTTGTGAATGCTCATATTTACATGTAAATTGAAATTCACTTGATATTCATGGAAATTTTCTTCTTTTACAGGAGGAGCATCCGAAATGTGATAGTGTCTTCTGCAATGTCCGCAGCAAGAACTTTTGCGGACATGTCTCGTGTAGGAGGCACGCGGCTTGCGCAGCCTCCAATGATGATCATCGCTACTGGGATCCGCAGGTATGTGCAGTATGTACTAACCTGCTATCAAAGGCTTTTGAATCCCCTAGGTCGGCGGAGTCAAGGGATGCAGCGAGGGAGAAGCTCCGTTTATGGGTAAGGGGTTTCCAGAAGAACACCACTGGACCTTATCTTCCTAATGAGAAGATGAGGGCATACCTTTTTCCCAAGGCTTCTACTGACGCTGTTGTTCCCCAGCCTCGGCCGGAGATCCCTCTCGTCCAGATCCCAGTGGAGGAGGATGTTGCGGATGCCATGCAGGACATCCAGCTGGATGACAAGATGTCTGACTTGTCCGACCGTGCGGAACAGGACCTCCTCGCAGAGGGTGAGGAGGAGGATCAAGATCCGATTGCCGTGGAGGAAGAGGTTCCCGTACCTTCAGACGTTCCGGTTCAGGCCCCTGAACCTATCCCCTCTACTTCGTCCGCTCTTCCAGCAGAGCTGGGACAGGCTCTCTCTTCCATCGTTGGTATGATACAACAGATGCAGAGGGAGAATAATCAGAAGGCCGCTGCAATGGAGCTCCAGATGCAGAAGATCACAGCATCACGTGGACCTCCAAAGAAGCTCAACGTGAAGGACCTTCCTCTGTGCTCGGATGCCAACCCGTGGAGATATGCCGAGCACATGCCGATGACGGTCGGGAAGATCGTCATGTCGGAGAAACTGGGCTCAGTTCCCCTTGAGGAGGTGGAATTCTGGCCCAGTAGAGGGGCCTACCCGGACTGTTATGTCCGTCTGAAGAAGGAGCCGGCCTCGAAGGAGGAGACGGAACCGAAGGAGGTGATCATCCTGGATCACTCCAAGGCTCAAGCTGCCTTAACATCTGCATTGAAGGAGAGGGGGTTCTCAAACTCTAAAGTTGCTGCTTTGAGTAAGAAGCACCCCTCCTTCGTATCCTCCCCGGCTAGGGCCTTCCCCTTTATGCAGAAAGGGTTCGCGGCCGTTTTGAAGGCGGTTGAAGCTGGCAAACCATGTCCATCTCTGGAGGAATGCAAGCCACTGTCGTTGGCCTTGCCGTTGGATAACAAGGACTGGAAGGAGGTACACCTCACCTTCTCGGTTGGGAAGTTGGACGCCGATATTGCAGGTCAGCAGTTCGGCGAAAACCTTCCCAAGTTGTCGGAATTCCTCCTACGGAGGGAATTGGACACAAAGGAGCGTCTGGCAGCCTCGATGTCTCTCCAGACTAACATGGAGACAATGGCTAGCGACCCCAAGATGCCTGAGATGTTCATGGTAATGGCCAAGATCCATCTGGCCACGGTGACTAAGGACCTCTATTGCTTTGTCAAAGCGAGGAGGGCCTGTAGGGAGTTTGTTTTCGCCTCGGCCACAGTGAGGCATGAACCCAAGAGACTCATTTCATCTAGCATCTGGGGTAAAGATCTCTTTCCCAATGAAGTGGTCAAGGAGGTGGTGGACAAGGCAGCCACTGAGAACCGTAATCTTCTCCTTAAGTGGGGCCTGTCCCTTAAGAGGAAGTCTTCCCCTGATGAGGGCCCTCAGCCGAAAGGAAAGGCGAAGAAATCGAGGTTTTCTTCCCGTCCAGCCAAGCCTTTCAGACCACAACGACAGCAGCAGCAGCAGCCAGCTTTGCCTCCGGTACCACAACTGGTAGCCCAGACCCCGACCACCTTCCAATGGGTACCCCAAGCCGTGTCATCAGCATCCCCGGCATTCAATCCAGTGTTCGAAGGGCAATCGACCACGTTTCGAGCAAAGCCCAGAGGTGCAGCCAGAGGTTCGGCGAGACGCCCCTCTAGGGGAAGAGTGAAGTGTCGCCGGTAGGTGGGAGACTACAGTATTTCCGGGATCGCTGGACCTTCGATCCCTGGGCCCACAGCCTGCTCAAAAATGGACTGGGTTGGAGTTGGTACAGTACTCCGCCCCTGTGCCCTCAATTTTTCCAACACTCCACCCCCGTTTTAGAGGAGTACATTCAAGAACTGTTGGAGAAAAAGGTGATCCGGAGGGTAAAGTCCATCAAGTTTCAAGGGAGGCTGTTCTGTGTTCCCAAGAAAGACTCGGGGAAACTCAGAGTCATTCTGGACTTGTCACCACTCAACAAGTTCATAGTGAACCACAAGTTCAAGATGTTAACGTTACAACACATAAGGGCCTTACTGCCCAAGAGTGCATATACCGTCTCCATCGATTTGTCAGACGCATATTGGCACGTTCCAATAAGTCGCCGTCTCTCCCCCTACCTAGGATTCAAGCTACAACAAAAACTTTATGCTTTCAGAGCGATGCCTTTCGGGCTAAACATAGCTCCAAGGATCTTTACGAAGCTTGCGAGCGCAGCGCTCAAACAGTTACGCCTAAGAGGGTTCCAGGTAGTAGCCTACCTGGACGATTGGTTTGTGTGGGCAGCATCCAGAGCGGAATGCTTGCAGGCTTCCCTACAGGTGATTCAGTTCCTGGAATATCTAGGTTTCATGATCAACAGAAAGAAGTCTCGTCTTTCTCCAGCTCAGAGGTTCCAGTGGTTGGGAATTCACTGGGATCTAGTGTCACACCGTTTTTCCATTCCAATGTCGAAAAGGAAGGAAATAGCGGGGTCTGTCAGGAGACTTCTAGGTTCCGAGAGGATATCAAGACGCGAACAAGAGAGGGTTTTGGGCTCTCTTCAGTTCGCATCAGTAACAGACCCAGTGCTAAGAGCACAGCTAAAAGATGCAGCGGGAGTTTGGAGAACCTTTGCATCAAAAGAGCGAAGGGACTTGAAGAGACCGGTCCCACTTCGGCTACGTTCTCTTCTCAGACCGTGGTCTCAAGCCAGTCGTCTAAAGAGGTCAGTACCTCTTCAGGCCCCCCCCCCCCCCCCCCGTCAGTGACAATCCACAGAGACGCCTCAAAGTAGGGTGGGGAGGTCACTCCCATCGGAAAAAAGTGCAAGGGACCTGGTCCAAGCTATTTGGGACTTTTCACATAAACTTTCTAGAAGCTATGGCAGTGCTTCTTACCCTGAAGAAAGTATCCCCACGTCACTCGATCCATGTAAGGTTGGTACTGGACAGCGAGGTGGTAGTGAAATGTCTGAATCGGCGGGGATCGAGATCTCCACCTCTCAACCAGGTAATGTTAGCCATATTTCGACTGGCGGAGAAGAAGAAGTGGCACCTGTCAGCAGTTCACCTTCAAGGAGTCCGGAATGTGACCGCGGACGCTCTATCCAGGGTTACACCGATAGAGTCGGAATGGTCCCTAGACGCAGGATCATTCTCCTTCATCTCGAGACAAGTCCCAGAACTGCAGATAGACCTCTTCGCGACGAAGGACAACAAGAAGCTGCCGAGATATGTGTCCCCATACGAGGACCCCTTGGCGGAAGCAGTAGATGCGATGTCCCTCGATTGGAACAGATGGTCCAGGATCTACCTGTTTCCCCCTCACAATCTGATGTTGAGGGTCCTCAACAAACTGAGATCCTTCAAGGGAGTAGCAGCGATAGTGGCCCACAAGTGGCCGAACAGTGTATGGTTCCCTCTAGCTCTGGAACTACGACTAGAGTTTCTACCACTCCCGGACCCAGTTCTGTCCCAGCAAGTCCAGAAGTCGACTGTCTACGCTTCATTACAGAAAACCCGGACCCTGCAGCTCATGATTTTCTCTCCCTAGCAGTGAAGAAACGGTTCGGAATCTCGAAAGATAGCATCGACTTCCTGGAAGAATATAAGTGTAAGTCTACTAGAAGGCAGTACGAATCAGCATGGAAGAAATGGGTAGCCTTTGTCAAAGACAAGAATCCGCACGAGATCTCTACGGAGTTCTGCCTATCCTTCTTCATCCACCTCCACGGACAGGGGCTGGCGGCTAACACAATTTCTACATGTAAGTCAGCTCTGACAAGACCCATTCTATATGCCTTCCAGGTAGACCTCGCTAACGAGATGTTTAACAAGATCCCGAAGGCCTGTGCTAGGCTTAGACCTTCAGCTCCTCCAAAGCCTATTTCATGGTCTTTAGACAAAGTCCTTCATTTTGCCTCATTACTGGATAATGAGGAGTGTGCACTGAAGGACCTGACTCAAAAAGTGATCTTCCTTTTTGCCCTTGCTTCTGGGGCCAGAGTTAGTGAGATTGTAGCCCTCTCGAGAGAGGAGGGCCGGGTTCAGTTCCTGGATGGGGGAGAACTGAACCTGTTTCCGGACCCTACGTTTCTCGCTAAGAACGAGTTGCCCACCAACAGGTGGGGTCCCTGGAGAATCTGCCCTCTGAAAGAAGATGCATCTCTATGTCCCGTAGAATGCCTAAAGGTCTATCTTCGTAGAACTTCAGACTTCCATGGGGGCCAACTATTCAGAGGAGAAACATCGGGCTCGAATTTATCTTTAAATCAACTTAGGGCGAAAATTACATATTTTATTCGCAGAGCGGATCCTGACAGTTCACCCGCAGGTCATGATCCGAGGAAAGTTGCTTCATCCTTAAACTTCTTTAACTTTATGGATTTTGAACACCTTCGTTCATACACTGGCTGGAAGTCTTCCAGGGTATTCTTTCGCCACTATGCTAAGCAAGTGGAGCAGCTAAAGAGGTCTGTGGTAGCAGTTGGTTGCGTCGTTAACCCTGCTGTTTAACTCTGCGAGGAACAGTGGATTTATTTGGGACTTTGATTCTTGGGTGAGTGTATAGTTATATGCGTTGCTATAACTAGTAGTGAAGGCTCTAGGAGCCCACAGTGACTGTTCCAGCGTTATGGTGATTGTAGCACAAGTACAGACAGGTGTGCCGAGCGTTTCTGACGCTAATGTCAGTGGATAGTAACATGGACGTTTAACTTTGATACCTTGGTATGTGACAAGTGACCTGATTGTTTTCTTTCAGATAACCATACATCCATGCACTACAGTACTTGTGTAAATTGTTGGTCATCCACCTATCATATGTATATATTTGTGGTAACCATGTCTATTTATTGTTATTCAATAAACTTGTTCTCGGGAACCTTGCGTCTCCTTCACCTATATTGATTTCATTTTAATTATTGAGCATTTAGCCTATGTATATTAATCGGGGATATCTATAATAGCCTATTCCTTAATGCAAGCCTTGTTGCACTGGTTTATACTTTCCTTAGCATAAAGGGCTCCACCCCTCTTTGAGGACGGTGGCGGCAGCAAGTTTAATCCTACGCAGATATAACCTTTTTGTCTATTTCTACTTCGACCAGGGTGCTGGTCGGGGTTTTTCCCTTGGATGCTGTAGTTCCGTAAGGACTATGCTTTACTTCATATAGAGTGAGACCACTATATTGTACTGGCTTGCGAGTGATTCATACATAGGTATATGTACTCTTCGTTCGTTTCTAGAGTCTAGTAGGACTCCTCCCTGTAGGGGGCAGGAAGTGCTTTCATGGCTTATGATTAGTGAAAAGATGTATAACGGTAACATCTTAGGTCTTTCAGTCGAGTGGACTAAGAAACATTCCTGAGGAGTACGGCACGTATTGAGAATCCACAGATACAGTAATGCTCTGGTATACTTCCATCAGGACGACATGGCTTGAGCCCAAAAAACGGATTTTGAGCGAAGCGAAAAATCTATTTTTGGGTAAGATGGCCATGTCGTCCTGATGGACCCACCCTGTCCCTTTTCAAAAAAAAAAAAAATAAATAAAGAGAAGAGGGCTGTAGGACCCCTCCCTACATACAGTATCTGTAGCACTTGACCCCTACGAAGTGTTAACTCTATTCGGGGTATAGATTGCTATGAGGCGTGTCAAGAATACGTCCGCTGATATTTACGATATCCCTAAGGTCTTTTTTAGGGATACTCGCTCCAGGAGTTAGAATTCTGGGTACCTTAAGGTAAATTCTCTGGGAATATCGCCGTAGTTGTAATATACCCTAGGAAGCTGCCATTAAGGAACTTCCATCAGGACGACATGGCCATCTTACCCAAAAATAGATTTTTCGCTTCGCTCAAAATCCGTTAATAGTGAGCCTGAGTGTACCCTCAAGCAAGAGAACTGTAACCCAAGACAGTGGAAGACCATGGTACAGAGGCCAGGGCACTACCCAAGACTAGAGATTTGATTTTGGAGTGCCCTTCTCAGAAGAGCTCCTTACCATTTAAAGAGTCTCTTCTAGAGGAAAGTTGCCACTGAACATTTCATGAATAGAACTTACCTGGCAGTTATATACATACAGTATACATACCGTGTGGTGGTTGTGCGGTTAGGTGGTTAACAACCTTTACAGGGTGGTACTTGGAATCATTCCCGTTTTCTGTTCCTCAGATCATCTCTGCCGGTTGGACTGACAACATCGTTGGTCTGCTCTTGGAGTTTTTCGTTCACTTTCCCTGTGTCGCTGTACCGGACTTCTTTTTCGGTGACGTACACTGACCTGGGGTTTTGGCAATCGCATTTGTGATTATTCTTTGGATTTTGTTTGTTTATGATGACTGATAAACTTCATTTTCGTGTTTTGTGTGAATGAGGAATGCAAGGTGAGGTTACCGAAAGTTTCGGTAGACCCTCACACTGTTTGTTTTGGGGTGAGGGGTTTTTAATGTGCCCTTGATAAAAGGTGCAAGGAATGTGAGGTTTTAAGCAAGAAGGAATGATTGGGTATGAAACGCTATGTGCGTAAGTTAGACTTAGATAAAGCCAGGAGGGTTTCTAGATCTAAATCTAAGTCTGCTAGTGAGGTTAGCATAGATATTTCCTTTGATCCCTTAATTAATTCTTCTGTAGAAGTTGAACCTTCTCCTGAGGTAGTAGCTCCTGCCCCTTCTACAGGAACGGTATCTACGGATGACCCTCAGTACGCCAGGATGGCTCTTAAAGACCAGCTTTCAGCCTTGAAAGGTAAGAGTGAAAGTGTAATTAGTGCTTGTGAAAGTGCAGTGGAGGTGGCGACTGATCGAACCTGTCACGCCCCTAGGTCTAGACCTCTACCAAGGTCCCAGGACCAGGGGAGAAGGTATGTCGATGGCTGCAAGGGAGTGAGAGGTATGTATCCTCGGTCAGCCGTCGCCTCAGGCAGTCCTGGTGCTTTTTCCCAGGCTGCTCATGACCGTCACGGAAAAGGCGTGTCGGAAGTGATGGTGTCTTCTCCGAACCCCTCTCCTAGACGCAGATGGCAGTATGAGGCTTCAAGACCGACCAAGAGGAGATGGAAACAAGCTGACCAGACCCGTTCTCGCCCTCCCCTATCGAGTAGCCCGAAACCTTTTCCTTCCGAGGATGACTGGGACGCCGTTCCAGCGAAAAGGTCAAAGCCTAGAGATGGAAGGAAGGAGGGTTCTCCTCTCCTTTTAAGTGACAAGAGACCCTTCTACGACCAGCGCTACTCGGCAGCCATCTCCTTCGGAATCGCAGGATGCAGCAGCAGTTATGAAGTCTTTTATGACGGTTATGCAGAAACAGATGTTTTCTCTTGTTCAAGCTTTTAGCCGCCCTCCCCCTCAGTCGGGCAGGCGTAAGGACGACACTTTACCGATTAAGAAATCGGCCCTCTCCCTTGCAGGACAAAGTGTCACTCCTCTCCCAGGGAACCGCGGCGCGATTCATCAAGCGTGCGACACCACGCTTCTTCTTCCTCGACACGACGCCAGGATGCTTGCAATTCTCGTCATCAGGACGCTCCCGTCTCTTGCTCGCGACGCCAGGATGCATCCAGCCTGCCTCTCTAGGACGCTTCCGTTTCGCATTGTCAGGACGCATGCAGCTCTTGGCGCAAGGACGCTTCCATCTCTCGGCGCCAGGACGCATCCTCCTCCCTCCTCAAGGACGCTTCTAACGCGCGACGCCAGGACACCTCCAATACGCGGCGCCAGGACGCACGTGTCTCTTGGTGTCAGGACGCATTCAGCCCTCGCAAACAGGACAGGACGCATCTGACGATTTGCTTTTCTCGGACGCAGGTGAGCAATTGGAAGGAAGTGACTTTTATGCTAGTCGGATTGGTACTGATCAGCATATTAAAGGAACCTCCGACTTAGTTCCTTCAGCCCAAAGAGAGACCGAGTTGGAAGTACAGCAAGATTTAGAGGATATTTCAGAGGATGAGGATAAGCCTGCTAACTCGGCTGCGGATTACAAGGTTCTCTCTCGCTCCCTCCTTGAGCTGTATGGAAAGGAGTTTCAACCTGCTGCTCCTCGTTCTTCTCAGTCGCAGTTTAGCAGAAAGAAGGCCAAAAAGCAGTCGGCTTTCATCAAAATGAAGCTGTCCATCTCGGCTAAGAAGGCTCTCGCTAGAATTGATGACTGGTTGAAGTAGCATAGGCAAGCTGTAAAGACCACCTTCTCGTTTCCACCAGCTCGACTTGCATCTAAGGCGGGCATGTGGTATGAGACTGGAGAAGCTCTGGGCCTGGGAGTGCCTGCCTCCTCCCAGGGGGACTTCTCTGGCATTGTAGACTCTTCTAAAAGACATGTCCTTAACTTGGCTAAGGTAATGTGGTCTATGTCAGAGCTTGACCACCTCGTCAAGGGAATCTTCCGAGCCTTCGAAGTCTTCAGCTTTTTGTACTGGTCTCTGGGTACGCTGGCCAGGAAAACAGAACGGTTAGAAGAAACAGAAACCTCACCAGTATTATGGCCTGCATGGACAAGGCTCTTAGGGATGGGTCAAATGAGTTGGCTTCCCTATTTTCTGCAGGAATTTTAAAGAAGAAGGCCCTTTTATGTTCATTCACATCCAGAGCAGTTACGGTCGTGCAGAAGGCTGAGCTCCTTTACACCCCTCTCTCGGAGCACCTCTTTCCTGAGTCCCTTGTCAGGGACATTACCCTTTCGCTAGCACAAAAGGCCACACAAGACCTCCTGTCACGCTCCGCAAGAAAGCCTTTACCAGTGATTCCTTCCTCACTGAAGAGAGAGGAGAGGAAACTTCAGCAGCCCTTTCGAGGTAGAGCTCCTACGAGAACAGACTTCAGGGGAAGAAGGCAGGAGACGGGCTGTAGAACGAATAGAGGTTCGTTCAGGTCCCGCTCCAGGAGATGAAGCTCAAGTCCTCCCAGACAGCGGTAGGAGCATGGCTGGCACTTTTTTGGCAGGCCCGGAAGAAAAGAGGGGCGGACGCCTGGTCCCTCTCGGTCATCAGAGAGGGATACAAGATCCCCCTCTTGAAGAAGCCTCCGCTTTCAAATACACCTCTAGCCTTAGTGGCGCAGTACTCGAACGCTGTGAAACAAGGGGCGCTACTGGATCTGGTGAACCAGATGCTGGAGAAAGGAGGGAGCGATAGAACCGGTTCTGGAACTATCTTCCCCAGGTTTCTACAATCGCCGGTTTCTGGTACCCAAGAGCTCGGGTGGATGGAGACCCGTTCTAGATGTCAGCGCTCTGAACGTCTTTGTGGAAAAGACAAAATTTACCATGAAGACGACTCACTCGGTGCTGGCATCGGTACGTCCAGGAGACTGGATGGTGTCTCTGGATTTACTGGACGCTTACTTTCGCATCCCCATCCATCCGACTTCAAGGAAGTTCCTAAGATTCATGGTCCAGGGCAAGTGTTTCCAGTTCAAGGCCCTTTGCTTCGGCCTTAACACTGCTCTTCAAGTTTTCACCAGAGTAATGGCGAACGTGGCAGGACGGCTTCATCAAGAGGGGATAAGAGTATCTCTATATCTGGACGACTGGCTGATAAGATCCCGGTCGAAGGAGAAATGTCTGGAGGACCTACGCAAGACTTTTATGATGGCCCAGGAACTGGATTTCGTCATCAGCAAGAAGAAGTCCCTGACCGAACAGAGTCAGATGATTCTTTATTTGGGGATAATTCTGGACTCAGTTTGTTTTTGGGCTTCTCCCTCCCAAGAAAGGCAGACCAGGTGCCTTGGGAAGGTTCGGGAATTCCTGGAGAGACAGAGGTGCTCAGCGAGGGATTGGATGAGTTTGCTGGGAACCCTCTCCTCGCTAGAACAGTTTGTCTCTCTGGGAAGACTACACCTCAGACCTCTTCAACACTTCCTATCAAGGGTGTGGGACAGGAAGATTCTGGAGGACTCCTTTTCCTTCCTCATTCCAGCAGAAATCAAAAGTCATGTGAGTTGGTGGCTGGATCCATCTATCTTAGGGGAAGGAATCTCCCTGTTCAAGAAGAACCCAGACCTAGTGTTGTTCTCAGACGCTTCGGAGTCAGGATGGGGAGCAACACTGGGGAGCAAGGAGGTCTCAGGCTCTTGGGGAAAGGAACAAAATGGATGGCACATCAACAGGAAAGAGTTGATGGCCATTCTGTTAGGACCGAAGGCCTTCAAAGACTCCATTTCGGGGAGGATAGTCGAGGTCAATTCGGACAACACCACGGCTTTGGCTTACATCAGAAAGTAAGGGGGAGCTCACTCTCTGTCCCTCTTCGAAACAGCAAAAGAGCTCCTTCTGTGGTCGAAGGAGAACAACGTAGAGCTTCTAACAAGATTTGTGCAGGGACAGAAGAATGTAAGGGCAGACATGCTCAGCAGGAAAGGGCAAGTTCTTTCCACAGAATGGACCCTCAACCATCAGGTCTGTCAGAGTCTGTGGAAGTTATGGGGGAGGCCTTCAATAGACCTCTTCTCCTCCAACCAGAACAAAAGGATCCCCAACTACTGCTCCCTAGTCCCGGATGAGGAGGCAATAGCAGTAGGTGCCTTCTTGATGGACTGGACACCTATGCGTTCCCCCCGTTCAAGATCATCAATCTAGTCGTCAGGAAATTTGCTCTCCTTGAATCAGGAAGAATGATCTTGGTAGCTCCATTCTGGCCAGCAAGAGAGTGGTTCACAGAGGTGGTGGACATGTTAGTGGACTTTCCAAGAAGCCTTCCTCCAAGTCCAAAGCTTCTCAAACAGCCCCACTTCGAGAGGTATCATCAAAACCCCCTCGCTCTACGACTGACTGCCTTCAGACTATCGAGAATCTTGTCAGAGCGAGAGGCTTTTCTGCGCAGGCTGTAAGAGCTATCGCCAGAGCGAGGAGGGTCTCTTCGCAAAGAGTCTACCAATCGAAGTGGGAATCCTTTAGAGCATGGTGTAAGCAGCACAAAATTTCTTCAACCACTACCTCTGTGAGCCAAATAGCTTATTTTCTGTTGTCCCTCTGGCAAGACTCTTAAACTGGCCGTATCCACTATTAAAGGGTACAGGAGCATGCTTTCAGTGGTCTGTAGGCATAGAGGCATAGACTAAACTCAGGATAGAGACTTGAAAGATCTCTTGAAGTCTTTTGAAACAACTAAGCAGGCTCAGTTAAGACCCCCGGCTTGGAATTTGGATGTGTTTCTGAAGTTCCTATGCAGCAAGAAGTTCGAACCCACCTCACAAGCGACCCTTAGAGATGCTACTAAGAAAACCCTGCTTCTCATAAGTCCTGCTATCAATGTTGGTGATTTTAATGCTCACCATAGGGAGTGGTTAAGTTCTATCTCTCCTACCGATCGCCATGGCTCAAGAGCTTTAGACTTTGCCTCTGAATCAGGCTGTGAGCAAATCATAAATGAAGCTACTCACAGGTCTGGTAATTGCTTGGACCTTGTATACACTGACTCCCCTGGCGTTATAACTGGTAAGGTTGGTTCTCCAGTCGGGACATCTGATCATGCCTTGATTTCATTATTAGTGAAGACTGAGCAGCCTGTCCCTGATATATCATATTCTTGTAAAATTTATATGAAATCCCAAGCAGACTGGAATGGGATTTTACATGATCTTTTGTTCTTGAATTGGTCACAATTATATAATAGTGTAGATCCTGTTGTCCCTTTGAATGAGAATCTAGTCAACATAATTGATAGGCGTATCCCTTCTCGTGTGCTAAGGTACCGAGTGAAGGACAAACCGTGGTTCAATGATGATTGTAGACGTGCTTTTTTGGAGAAGCAGGAGGCCTATCAACTTTGGAAGGGTAACAGATCAGATTTGACCTGGAACAACTATACTCAGCTTCGAGCTTTTGCTCAGAGAGTTTATGCCTCAACTGAAAAGGAGTACAATTTAACCATAAAAGAAACCCTTTCTGGTACAACTCAGGAACATAAATGGTGGTCTACCCTTAAATCTGCACTCTTTGGTGTAGATGCAACAGTTCCTCCTTTACTTAAACCAGATGGCTCAGTCACTCACTGTCCAAAGGAAAAGGCAACCCTTTTGGCTGATGTTTTTGACAGTAAACAGAGTAATGAAAAACTTGAACTTCCTCATTCCTGTTTTCCTGAGGCTAAACTAACTAGTTTAGCTTTTCGATCTCGTGAGATTAAAGCTCTGTTGATGGACCTTGATGCTTATGGAGGTGTAGACCCAAATGGTATTTTTCCTTTGTTTTTTATAAAGACAGCAGATTTCTTAGCTCCAAAGTTATCTGTTATTTTGCGCAAGTTAGCAAGAAGAGGAGCTTTTAGCACTAGTTGGAGAATTGGTAATGTTACTCCTCTATGTAAATGTGTTTGTGGTAGCTCAAGTCCCACTGATTACCGCCCAATTTCCATAACTCCCATATTATCTAAAGTTTTTGAACGTCTTCTGGCAAAACGTCTTAATAGGTTTGCTGAAGGTAATCATCTCTTCCCTAGTTTGCAATTTGGTTTTCGTAAAGGCCTTGGAGCATGTGATGCCCTTCTTACAATCTCCAATGCTGTACAGAAATCCCTTGATTGTGGTCGGGAAGTTCGTATGATTGGCCTTGATTTTAGTGCTGCCTTTGACCGTGTTAATCATGAGGCCCTTGTTTTCAAACTGAAACAGTTGGGAGTGGGTGGGTCGTTTCTTAGCATTATTATTGATTTTTTAAGTAATAGATCTCAAAGAGTTGTTGTTGATGGGCACCATAGTGATTATAGGAATGTGATATCCGGTGTTCCACAGGGTAGTGTTCTAGGCCCATTACTTTTCATACTATCTACACATGACATGTGGTTTGGCCTAGAAAACAAGCTTGTTGCATATGCAGATGATGCTACTCTCTTTGCATCAATTCCATCCCATGAATGTAGATCTAGGGTTGGTGAATCCCTTAATAGAGATTTAGCTAGAATTAGTGCATGGTGCAAATTATGGGGTATGAAGTTGAATCCTAACAAAACTCAAAGTATGATTGTAAGTAGGTCAAGGACGGTGGTTCCTCAACATCCGGATCTCAGTATTGATAATGTTTCTTTAAATATGTATGACTCTTTCAAAATTTTAGGTGTGATTCTCGACAGTAAATTTACTTTTGAGAAACATATAAGGTCTGTGTCTTCTTCAATTTCCCAAAAAATAGGCTTATTGAGAAAGTCTTTCAAGATTTTCGGTGATCAATCTATTCTGAAGAAGTGTTTTAATTCTTTCATTCTACCTTGTTTTGAGTATTGTTCTCCTGTCTGGTCTTCAGCTGCTGATTCTCATCTTAATTTGTTGGACAGAAACTTACGGTCTATTAAATTTCTTATTCCTGATCAAGATATTAATCTCTGGCACCGCCGTTCAGTTAGTTCATTATGTATGTTGCATAAGATTTTTCACAACTCTGACCATCCTTTACATTCAGATCTCCCTGGACAATTCTATCCTGTTCGTAATACTAGGCAGGCAGTTAATTCTAATAGCCAGGCCTTCTCCATCACGAGGCTCAATACTACGCAGTACTCTAGAAGTTTTATTCCAGCTGACCAAGTTGTGGAATGATCTTCCTAATC